>NW_027466037.1:0-30390 GCF_049634645.1 Pelodiscus sinensis
GAAAAGACCCAGAATGCACAAAACGCGTTAACAGAGGGGAACACGCTTAAGGACGTCCCCTCAGCTCAGCGCTGCACGAACCGTGTCTCCTCCTCCGGCGAGTGGGACGCGCGTTCCCCGTGGGGCTGGGATTCGATCCCACAGCAACAGCCACTGACTCGTTTTAGGGCAGTTCTCGGCCCGTCGCTGGGGCCTGCAGGCAGCGGTCTCTGCCCCCCCCCCGGACACGCAGCCCGCGCGGCGCTGGGGGTGTCAGGGGGGGGGTCCTGCGGGTCCCCCCCTGCCCGGCATCGCCCCCCCCAGGCAAAACTTGTTGAGCAAAAAAAAAGTGGGGGGGGGACTGACTGGGGCAGCAACATTTGATGGGGGGGCTGGGTCGCCTCACGCCCCCGGGCGGACCCCCCCGTGTGGGAAGCCTGAGGGAGGCCTGACCCCCCCGCCCAGAGGCCGCAGTGACGGGCGCCCACCTCGGAGTCCTTGCGCTGGTTGCGGGTGAACTCGCGGCCCTTGCCCGGCGCCAGCCCGCCCCGCGCCTTGTTGTTCCCGGGCAGCGGCCCCGGGCCCCCGACACCGCCCGGCTCCATCTTCCCCGCCCGCCGCGCTCTCGCGGGAACACTCGTCCCGTCTCGCGAGATCGGCGGGGGCGCCGGGCGGCCATGTCTGGTGTGGCCTCGTGCGGCCGCCATGTTGGGAGTGGCGCTCCAGAGAGTGGCCCTGGAGCCCCCCCCGCCCCGGCCGCAGCGCGCTGGGCGGAGCCACGCACCGCAGGGTCCGCCCCCGCCCCGCCCCGCCCCCGCGCTAAGCCCTGGGCACGCGGCGAGGCGACCCGGCCCATCAGCGCCCTGCCCCCCCTCCCCCCCCCCCCGCAGAAGGGACCCGGTGTATAGGCAAAAAGGGAAACCGCTCCGGTTTTGTGACGGTCACAGTTTCTGTCAAACAAACCTGACATTCGGTACAACTGCTCAGGAATTGCTGCCTTTGCTGGCTGGGTGCAAATTCAGAGGGACTGTGTTTTTTGGTAGAAAAATCTCTCAATTTGCTACCTCCTGTCTAACGGACTCAGGGGTCACAAATTCAGAGGAACTGTGTTTTTTGGTAGAAAAATCTCTCAATTTGCTACCTCCTGTCTAACGGACTCAGGGGTCACAAATTCAGAGGGACTGTGTTTTTTGGTAGAAAAATCTCTCAATTTGCTACCTCCTTGCTAACGGACTCAGGGGTCACAAATTCAGAGGAACTGTGTTTTTTGGTAGAAAAATCTCTCAATTTGCTACCTCCTGTCTAACGGACTCAGGGGTCACAAATTCAGAGGGACTGTGTTTTTTGGTAGAAAAATCTCTCAATTTGCTACCTCCTAACGGACTCAGGGGTCACAAATTCAGAGGAACTGTGTTTTTTGGTAGAAAAATCTCTCAATTTGCTACCTCCTTGCTAACGGACTCAGGGGATGCTGGTGTTTTGCCTTGGGCGGGGGCCTTTTGCTCCTGGTCCATGGGTCACAAATTCAGAGGAACTGTATTTTTTGGTAGAAAAATCTCTCAATTTGCTACCTCCTGTCTAACGGACTCAGGGGTCACAAATTCAGAGGAACTGTGTTTTTTGGTAGAAAAATCTCTCAATTTGCTACCTCCTGTCTAACGGACTCAGGGGTCACAAATTCAGAGGAACTGTGTTTTTTGGCAGGAAAATCTCTCAATTTGCTACCTCCTGTCTAACGGACTCAGGGGTCACAAATTCAGAGGGACTGTGTTTTTTGGTAGAAAAATCTCTCAATTTGCTACCTCCTAACGGACTCAGGGGTCACAAATTCAGAGGAACTGGGGTTTTTGGCAGAAAAATCTCTCAATTTGCTACCTCCTGTCTAACGGACTCAGGGGTCACAAATTCAGAGGAACTGTGTTTTTTGGTAGAAAAATCTCTCAATTTGCTACCTCCTGTCTAACGGACTCAGGGGTCACAAATTCAGAGGAACTGTGTTTTTTGGTAGAAAAATCTCTCAATTTGCTACCTCCTGTCTAACGGACTCAGGGGTCACAAATTCAGAGGGACTGTGTTTTTTGGTAGAAAAATCTCTCAATTTGCTACCTCCTGTCTAACGGACTCAGGGGTCACAAATTCAGAGGGACTGTGTTTTTTGGTAGAAAAATCTCTCAATTTCCTACCTCCTGTCTAACGGACTCAGGGGTCACAAATTCAGAGGAACTGTGTTTTTTGGTAGAAAAATCTCTCAATTTGCTACCTCCTGTCTAACGGACTCAGGGGTCACAAATTCAGAGGAACTGTGTTTTTTGGTAGAAAAATCTCTCAATTTGCTACCTCCTGTCTAACGGACTCAGGGGTCACAAATTCAGAGGGACTGTGTTTTTTGGTAGAAAAATCTCTCAATTTGCTACCTCCTGTCTAACGGACTCAGGGGTCACAAATTCAGAGGAACTGTGTTTTTTGGTAGAAAAATCTCTCAATTTGCTACCTCCTGTCTAACGGACTCAGGGGTCACAAATTCAGAGGGACTGTGTTTTTTGGTAGAAAAATCTCTCAATTTGCTACCTCCTAAAGGACTCAGGGGTCACAAATTCAGAGGAACTGTGTTTGTTGGTAGAAAAATCTCTCAATTTGCTACCTCCTGTCTAACGGACTCAGGGGTCACAAATTCAGAGGAACTGTGTTTTTTGGTAGAAAAATCTCTCAATTTGCTACCTCCTTGCTAACGGACTCAGGGGATGCTGGTGTTTTGCCTTGGGCGGGGGCCTTTTGCTCCTGGTGCATGGGTCACAAATTCAGAGGAACTGTATTTTTTGGCAGAAAAATCTCTCAATTTGCTACCTCCTGTCTAACGGACTCAGGGGTCACAAATTCAGAGGGACTGTGTTTTTTGGTAGAAAAATCTCTCAATTTGCTACCTCCTGTCTAACGGACTCAGGGGTCACAAATTCAGAGGAACTGTGTTTTTTGGTAGAAAAATCTCTCAATTTGCTACCTCCTGTCTAACGGACTCAGGGGTCACAAATTCAGAGGGACTGTGTTTTTTGGTAGAAAAATCTCTCAATTTGCTACCTCCTAACGGACTCAGGGGTCACAAATTCAGAGGAACTGTGTTTTTTGGTAGAAAAATCTCTCAATTTGCTACCTCCTGTCTAACGGACTCAGGGGTCACAAATTCAGAGGAACTGTGTTTTTTGGTAGAAAAATCTCTCAATTTGCTACCTCCTGTCTAACGGACTCAGGGGTCACAAATTCAGAGGGACTGTGTTTTTTGGTAGAAAAATCTCTCAATTTGCTACCTCCTTGCTAACGGACTCAGGGGTCACAAATTCAGAGGAACTGTGTTTTTTGGTAGAAAAATCTCTCAATTTGCTACCTCCTGTCTAACGGACTCAGGGGTCACAAATTCAGAGGGACTGTGTTTTTTGGTAGAAAAATCTCTCAATTTGCTACCTCCTAACGGACTCAGGGGTCACAAATTCAGAGGAACTGTGTTTTTTGGTAGAAAAATCTCTCAATTTGCTACCTCCTTGCTAACGGACTCAGGGGATGCTGGTGTTTTGCCTTGGGCGGGGGCCTTTTGCTCCTGGTCCATGGGTCACAAATTCAGAGGAACTGTATTTTTTGGCAGGAAAATCTCTCAATTTGCTACCTCCTGTCTAACGGACTCAGGGGTCACAAATTCAGAGGGACTGTGTTTTTTGGTAGAAAAATCTCTCAATTTGCTACCTCCTAACGGACTCAGGGGTCACAAATTCAGAGGAACTGGGGTTTTTGGCAGAAAAATCTCTCAATTTGCTACCTCCTGTCTAACGGACTCAGGGGTCACAAATTCAGAGGAACTGTGTTTTTTGGTAGAAAAATCTCTCAATTTGCTACCTCCTGTCTAACGGACTCAGGGGTCACAAATTCAGAGGAACTGTGTTTTTTGGTAGAAAAATCTCTCAATTTGCTACCTCCTGTCTAACGGACTCAGGGGTCACAAATTCAGAGGGACTGTGTTTTTTGGTAGAAAAATCTCTCAATTTGCTACCTCCTGTCTAACGGACTCAGGGGTCACAAATTCAGAGGGACTGTGTTTTTTGGTAGAAAAATCTCTCAATTTCCTACCTCCTGTCTAACGGACTCAGGGGTCACAAATTCAGAGGAACTGTGTTTTTTGGTAGAAAAATCTCTCAATTTGCTACCTCCTGTCTAACGGACTCAGGGGTCACAAATTCAGAGGAACTGTGTTTTTTGGTAGAAAAATCTCTCAATTTGCTACCTCCTGTCTAACGGACTCAGGGGTCACAAATTCAGAGGGACTGTGTTTTTTGGTAGAAAAATCTCTCAATTTGCTACCTCCTGTCTAACGGACTCAGGGGTCACAAATTCAGAGGAACTGTGTTTTTTGGTAGAAAAATCTCTCAATTTGCTACCTCCTGTCTAACGGACTCAGGGGTCACAAATTCAGAGGGACTGTGTTTTTTGGTAGAAAAATCTCTCAATTTGCTACCTCCTAAAGGACTCAGGGGTCACAAATTCAGAGGAACTGTGTTTGTTGGTAGAAAAATCTCTCAATTTGCTACCTCCTGTCTAACGGACTCAGGGGTCACAAATTCAGAGGAACTGTGTTTTTTGGTAGAAAAATCTCTCAATTTGCTACCTCCTTGCTAACGGACTCAGGGGATGCTGGTGTTTTGCCTTGGGCGGGGGCCTTTTGCTCCTGGTGCATGGGTCACAAATTCAGAGGAACTGTATTTTTTGGCAGAAAAATCTCTCAATTTGCTACCTCCTGTCTAACGGACTCAGGGGTCACAAATTCAGAGGGACTGTGTTTTTTGGTAGAAAAATCTCTCAATTTGCTACCTCCTGTCTAACGGACTCAGGGGTCACAAATTCAGAGGAACTGTGTTTTTTGGTAGAAAAATCTCTCAATTTGCTACCTCCTGTCTAACGGACTCAGGGGTCACAAATTCAGAGGGACTGTGTTTTTTGGTAGAAAAATCTCTCAATTTGCTACCTCCTAACGGACTCAGGGGTCACAAATTCAGAGGAACTGTGTTTTTTGGTAGAAAAATCTCTCAATTTGCTACCTCCTGTCTAACGGACTCAGGGGTCACAAATTCAGAGGAACTGTGTTTTTTGGTAGAAAAATCTCTCAATTTGCTACCTCCTTGCTAACGGACTCAGGGGATGCTGGTGTTTTGCCTTGGGCGGGGGCCTTTTGCTCCTGGTCCATGGGTCACAAATTCAGAGGAACTGTATTTTTTGGCAGAAAAATCTCTCAATTTGCTACCTCCTAACGGACTCAGGGGTCACAAAATCAGAGGAACTGTATTTTTTGGCAGAAAAATCTCTCAATTTGCTACCTCCTAACGGACTCAGGGGTCACAAATTCAGAGGAACTGTGTTTTTTGGTAGAAAAATCTCTCAATTTGCTACCTCCTGTCTAACGGACTCAGGGGTCACAAATTCAGAGGAACTGTGTTTTTTGGTAGAAAAATCTCTCAATTTGCTACCTCCTGTCTAACGGACTCAGGGGTCACAAATTCAGAGGGACTGTTTTTTGGTAGAAAAATCTCTCAATTTGCTACCTCCTGTCTAACGGACTCAGAGGTCACAAATTCAGAGGAACTGTGTTTTTTGGTAGAAAAATCTCTCAATTTGCTACCTCCTGTCTAACGGACTCAGGGGTCACAAATTCAGAGGGACTGTGTTTTTTGGTAGAAAAATCTCTCAATTTGCTACCTCCTGTCTAACGGACTCAGGGGTCACAAATTCAGAGGAACTGTGTTTTTTGGTAGAAAAATCTCTCAATTTGCTACCTCCTGTCTAACGGACTCAGGGGTCACAAATTCAGAGGGACTGTGTTTTTTGGTAGAAAAATCTCTCAATTTGCTACCTCCTAACGGACTCAGGGGTCACAAATTCAGAGGAACTGTGTTTTTTGGTAGAAAAATCTCTCAATTTGCTACCTCCTTGCTAACGGACTCAGGGGATGCTGGTGTTTTGCCTTGGGCGGGGGCCTTTTGCTCCTGGTCCATGGGTCACAAATTCAGAGGAACTGTATTTTTTGGCAGGAAAATCTCTCAATTTGCTACCTCCTGTCTAACGGACTCAGGGGTCACAAATTCAGAGGGACTGTGTTTTTTGGTAGAAAAATCTCTCAATTTGCTACCTCCTAACGGACTCAGGGGTCACAAATTCAGAGGAACTGGGGTTTTTGGCAGAAAAATCTCTCAATTTGCTACCTCCTGTCTAACGGACTCAGGGGTCACAAATTCAGAGGAACTGTGTTTTTTGGTAGAAAAATCTCTCAATTTGCTACCTCCTGTCTAACGGACTCAGGGGTCACAAATTCAGAGGAACTGTGTTTTTTGGTAGAAAAATCTCTCAATTTGCTACCTCCTGTCTAACGGACTCAGGGGTCACAAATTCAGAGGGACTGTGTTTTTTGGTAGAAAAATCTCTCAATTTGCTACCTCCTGTCTAACGGACTCAGGGGTCACAAATTCAGAGGGACTGTGTTTTTTGGTAGAAAAATCTCTCAATTTCCTACCTCCTGTCTAACGGACTCAGGGGTCACAAATTCAGAGGAACTGTGTTTTTTGGTAGAAAAATCTCTCAATTTGCTACCTCCTGTCTAACGGACTCAGGGGTCACAAATTCAGAGGAACTGTGTTTTTTGGTAGAAAAATCTCTCAATTTGCTACCTCCTGTCTAACGGACTCAGGGGTCACAAATTCAGAGGGACTGTGTTTTTTGGTAGAAAAATCTCTCAATTTGCTACCTCCTGTCTAACGGACTCAGGGGTCACAAATTCAGAGGAACTGTGTTTTTTGGTAGAAAAAATCTCTCAATTTGCTACCTCCTGTCTAACGGACTCAGGGGTCACAAATTCAGAGGGACTGTGTTTTTTGGTAGAAAAATCTCTCAATTTGCTACCTCCTAAAGGACTCAGGGGTCACAAATTCAGAGGAACTGTGTTTGTTGGTAGAAAAATCTCTCAATTTGCTACCTCCTGTCTAACGGACTCAGGGGTCACAAATTCAGAGGAACTGTGTTTTTTGGTAGAAAAATCTCTCAATTTGCTACCTCCTTGCTAACGGACTCAGGGGATGCTGGTGTTTTGCCTTGGGCGGGGGCCTTTTGCTCCTGGTGCATGGGTCACAAATTCAGAGGAACTGTATTTTTTGGCAGAAAAATCTCTCAATTTGCTACCTCCTGTCTAACGGACTCAGGGGTCACAAATTCAGAGGGACTGTGTTTTTTGGTAGAAAAATCTCTCAATTTGCTACCTCCTGTCTAACGGACTCAGGGGTCACAAATTCAGAGGAACTGTGTTTTTTGGTAGAAAAATCTCTCAATTTGCTACCTCCTGTCTAACGGACTCAGGGGTCACAAATTCAGAGGGACTGTGTTTTTTGGTAGAAAAATCTCTCAATTTGCTACCTCCTAACGGACTCAGGGGTCACAAATTCAGAGGAACTGTGTTTTTTGGTAGAAAAATCTCTCAATTTGCTACCTCCTGTCTAACGGACTCAGGGGTCACAAATTCAGAGGAACTGTGTTTTTTGGTAGAAAAATCTCTCAATTTGCTACCTCCTTGCTAACGGACTCAGGGGATGCTGGTGTTTTGCCTTGGGCGGGGGCCTTTTGCTCCTGGTCCATGGGTCACAAATTCAGAGGAACTGTATTTTTTGGCAGAAAAATCTCTCAATTTGCTACCTCCTAACGGACTCAGGGGTCACAAAATCAGAGGAACTGTATTTTTTGGCAGAAAAATCTCTCAATTTGCTACCTCCTAACGGACTCAGGGGTCACAAATTCAGAGGAACTGTGTTTTTTGGTAGAAAAATCTCTCAATTTGCTACCTCCTGTCTAACGGACTCAGGGGTCACAAATTCAGAGGAACTGTGTTTTTTGGTAGAAAAATCTCTCAATTTGCTACCTCCTGTCTAACGGACTCAGGGGTCACAAATTCAGAGGGACTGTTTTTTGGTAGAAAAATCTCTCAATTTGCTACCTCCTGTCTAACGGACTCAGAGGTCACAAATTCAGAGGAACTGTGTTTTTTGGTAGAAAAATCTCTCAATTTGCTACCTCCTGTCTAACGGACTCAGGGGTCACAAATTCAGAGGGACTGTGTTTTTTGGTAGAAAAATCTCTCAATTTGCTACCTCCTGTCTAACGGACTCAGGGGTCACAAATTCAGAGGAACTGTGTTTTTTGGTAGAAAAATCTCTCAATTTGCTACCTCCTGTCTAACGGACTCAGGGGTCACAAATTCAGAGGGACTGTGTTTTTTGGTAGAAAAATCTCTCAATTTGCTACCTCCTAACGGACTCAGGGGTCACAAATTCAGAGGAACTGTGTTTTTTGGTAGAAAAATCTCTCAATTTGCTACCTCCTTGCTAACGGACTCAGGGGATGCTGGTGTTTTGCCTTGGGCGGGGGCCTTTTGCTCCTGGTCCATGGGTCACAAATTCAGAGGAACTGTATTTTTTGGCAGAAAAATCTCTCAATTTGCTACCTCCTGTCTAACGGACTCAGGGGTCACAAATTCAGAGGGACTGTGTTTTTTGGTAGAAAAATCTCTCAATTTGCTACCTCCTAACGGACTCAGGGGTCACAAATTCAGAGGAACTGGGGTTTTTGGCAGAAAAATCTCTCAATTTGCTACCTCCTGTCTAACGGACTCAGGGGTCACAAATTCAGAGGAACTGTGTTTTTTGGTAGAAAAATCTCTCAATTTGCTACCTCCTTGCTAACGGACTCAGGGGATGCTGGTGTTTTGCCTTGGGCGGGGGCCTTTTGCTCCTGGTCCATGGGTCACAAATTCAGAGGAACTGTATTTTTTGGCAGAAAAATCTCTCAATTTGCTACCTCCTGTCTAACGGACTCAGGGGTCACAAATTCAGAGGAACTGTGTTTTTTGGTAGAAAAATCTCTCAATTTGCTACCTCCTGTCTAACGGACTCAGGGGTCACAAATTCAGAGGGACTGTGTTTTTTGGTAGAAAAATCTCTCAATTTGCTACCTCCTGTCTAACGGACTCAGGGGTCACAAATTCAGAGGAACTGTGTTTTTTGGTAGAAAAATCTCTCAATTTGCTACCTCCTGTCTAACGGACTCAGGGGTCACAAATTCAGAGGAACTGTGTTTTTTGGTAGAAAAATCTCTCAATTTGCTACCTCCTGTCTAACGGACTCAGGGGTCACAAATTCAGAGGGACTGTGTTTTTTGGTAGAAAAATCTCTCAATTTGCTACCTCCTGTCTAACGGACTCAGGGGTCACAAATTCAGAGGGACTGTGTTTTTTGGTAGAAAAATCTCTCAATTTGCTACCTCCTGTCTAACGGACTCAGGGGTCACAAATTCAGAGGAACTGTGTTTTTTGGTAGAAAAATCTCTCAATTTGCTACCTCCTTGCTAACGGACTCAGGGGATGCTGGTGTTTTGCCTTGGGCGGGGGCCTTTTGCTCCTGGTCCATGGGTCACAAATTCAGAGGAACTGTATTTTTTGGCAGAAAAATCTCTCAATTTGCTACCTCCTGTCTAACGGACTCAGGGGTCACAAATTCAGAGGAACTGTGTTTTTTGGTAGAAAAATCTCTCAATTTGCTACCTCCTGTCTAACGGACTCAGGGGTCACAAATTCAGAGGGACTGTGTTTTTTGGTAGAAAAATCTCTCAATTTGCTACCTCCTGTCTAACGGACTCAGGGGTCACAAATTCAGAGGAACTGTGTTTTTTGGTAGAAAAATCTCTCAATTTGCTACCTCCTAACGGACTCAGGGGTCACAAATTCAGAGGAACTGTGTTTTTTGGTAGAAAAATCTCTCAATTTGCTACCTCCTGTCTAACGGACTCAGGGGTCACAAATTCAGAGGAACTGTGTTTTTTGGTAGAAAAATCTCTCAATTTGCTACCTCCTTGCTAACGGACTCAGGGGATGCTGGTGTTTTGCCTTGGGCGGGGGCCTTTTGCTCCTGGTCCATGGGTCACAAATTCAGAGGAACTGTATTTTTTGGCAGAAAAATCTCTCAATTTGCTACCTCCTGTCTAACGGACTCAGGGGTCACAAAATCAGAGGAACTGTATTTTTTGGCAGAAAAATCTCTCAATTTGCTACCTCCTAACGGACTCAGGGGTCACAAATTCAGAGGAACTGTGTTTTTTGGTAGAAAAATCTCTCAATTTGCTACCTCCTGTCTAACGGACTCAGGGGTCACAAATTCAGAGGAACTGTGTTTTTTGGTAGAAAAATCTCTCAATTTGCTACCTCCTGTCTAACGGACTCAGGGGTCACAAATTCAGAGGGACTGTGTTTTTTGGTAGAAAAATCTCTCAATTTGCTACCTCCTGTCTAACGGACTCAGGGGTCACAAATTCAGAGGGACTGTGTTTTTTGGTAGAAAAATCTCTCAATTTGCTACCTCCTGTCTAACGGACTCAGGGGTCACAAATTCAGAGGAACTGTGTTTTTTGGTAGAAAAATCTCTCAATTTGCTACCTCCTTGCTAACGGACTCAGGGGATGCTGGTGTTTTGCCTTGGGCGGGGGCCTTTTGCTCCTGGTCCATGGGTCACAAATTCAGAGGAACTGTATTTTTTGGCAGAAAAATCTCTCAATTTGCTACCTCCTGTCTAACGGACTCAGGGGTCACAAATTCAGAGGAACTGTGTTTTTTGGTAGAAAAATCTCTCAATTTGCTACCTCCTGTCTAACGGACTCAGGGGTCACAAATTCAGAGGGACTGTGTTTTTTGGTAGAAAAATCTCTCAATTTGCTACCTCCTGTCTAACGGACTCAGGGGTCACAAATTCAGAGGAACTGTGTTTTTTGGTAGAAAAATCTCTCAATTTGCTACCTCCTAACGGACTCAGGGGTCACAAATTCAGAGGAACTGTGTTTTTTGGTAGAAAAATCTCTCAATTTGCTACCTCCTGTCTAACGGACTCAGGGGTCACAAATTCAGAGGAACTGTGTTTTTTGGTAGAAAAATCTCTCAATTTGCTACCTCCTTGCTAACGGACTCAGGGGATGCTGGTGTTTTGCCTTGGGCGGGGGCCTTTTGCTCCTGGTCCATGGGTCACAAATTCAGAGGAACTGTATTTTTTGGCAGAAAAATCTCTCAATTTGCTACCTCCTGTCTAACGGACTCAGGGGTCACAAATTCAGAGGAACTGTGTTTTTTGGTAGAAAAATCTCTCAATTTGCTACCTCCTGTCTAACGGACTCAGGGGTCACAAATTCAGAGGGACTGTGTTTTTTGGTAGAAAAATCTCTCAATTTGCTACCTCCTGTCTAACGGACTCAGGGTCACAAATTCAGAGGAACTGTGTTTTTTGGTAGAAAAATCTCTCAATTTGCTACCTCCTAACGGACTCAGGGGTCACAAATTCAGAGGAACTGTGTTTTTTGGTAGAAAAATCTCTCAATTTGCTACCTCCTGTCTAACGGACTCAGGGGTCACAAATTCAGAGGAACTGTGTTTTTTGGTAGAAAAATCTCTCAATTTGCTACCTCCTTGCTAACGGACTCAGGGGATGCTGGTGTTTTGCCTTGGGCGGGGGCCTTTTGCTCCTGGTCCATGGGTCACAAATTCAGAGGAACTGTATTTTTTGGCAGAAAAATCTCTCAATTTGCTACCTCCTAACGGACTCAGGGGTCACAAAATCAGAGGAACTGTATTTTTTGGCAGAAAAATCTCTCAATTTGCTACCTCCTAACGGACTCAGGGGTCACAAATTCAGAGGAACTGTGTTTTTTGGTAGAAAAATCTCTCAATTTGCTACCTCCTGTCTAACGGACTCAGGGGTCACAAATTCAGAGGAACTGTGTTTTTTGGTAGAAAAATCTCTCAATTTGCTACCTCCTGTCTAACGGACTCAGGGGTCACAAATTCAGAGGGACTGTGTTTTTTGGTAGAAAAATCTCTCAATTTGCTACCTCCTGTCTAACGGACTCAGGGGTCACAAATTCAGAGGGACTGTGTTTTTTGGTAGAAAAATCTCTCAATTTGCTACCTCCTGTCTAACGGACTCAGGGGTCACAAATTCAGAGGAACTGTGTTTTTTGGTAGAAAAATCTCTCAATTTGCTACCTCCTTGCTAACGGACTCAGGGGATGCTGGTGTTTTGCCTTGGGCGGGGGCCTTTTGCTCCTGGTCCATGGGTCACAAATTCAGAGGAACTGTATTTTTTGGCAGAAAAATCTCTCAATTTGCTACCTCCTGTCTAACGGACTCAGGGGTCACAAATTCAGAGGGACTGTGTTTTTTGGTAGAAAAATCTCTCAATTTGCTACCTCCTGTCTAACGGACTCAGGGGTCACAAATTCAGAGGAACTGTGTTTTTTGGTAGAAAAATCTCTCAATTTGCTACCTCCTGTCTAACGGACTCAGGGGTCACAAATTCAGAGGAACTGTGTTTTTTGGTAGAAAAATCTCTCAATTTGCTACCATCCTGTCTAACGGACTCAGGGGTCACAAATTCAGAGGGACTGTGTTTTTTGGTAGAAAAATCTCTCAATTTGCTACCTCCTAACGGACTCAGGGGTCACAAATTCAGAGGAACTGTGTTTTTTGGTAGAAAAATCTCTCAATTTGCTACCTCCTGTCTAACGGACTCAGGGGTCACAAATTCAGAGGGACTGTGTTTTTTGGTAGAAAAATCTCTCAATTTGCTACCTCCTAACGGACTCAGGGGTCACAAATTCAGAGGAACTGGGGTTTTTGGCAGAAAAATCTCTCAATTTGCTACCTCCTGTCTAACGGACTCAGGGGTCACAAATTCAGAGGAACTGTGTTTTTTGGTAGAAAAATCTCTCAATTTGCTACCTCCTGTCTAACGGACTCAGGGGTCACAAATTCAGAGGAACTGTGTTTTTTGGTAGAAAAATCTCTCAATTTGCTACCTCCTGTCTAACGGACTCAGGGGTCACAAATTCAGAGGGACTGTGTTTTTTGGTAGAAAAATCTCTCAATTTGCTACCTCCTGTCTAACGGACTCAGGGGTCACAAATTCAGAGGAACTGTGTTTTTTGGTAGAAAAATCTCTCAATTTGCTACCTCCTGTCTAACGGACTCAGGGGTCACAAATTCAGAGGGACTGTGTTTTTTGGTAGAAAAATCTCTCAATTTGCTACCTCCTGTCTAACGGACTCAGGGGTCACAAATTCAGAGGGACTGTGTTTTTTGGTAGAAAAATCTCTCAATTTGCTACCTCCTGTCTAACGGACTCAGGGGTCACAAATTCAGAGGAACTGTGTTTTTTGGTAGAAAAATCTCTCAATTTGCTACCTCCTGTCTAACGGACTCAGGGGTCACAAATTCAGAGGGACTGTGTTTTTTGGTAGAAAAATCTCTCAATTTGCTACCTCCTAAAGGACTCAGGGGTCACAAATTCAGAGGAACTGTGTTTGTTGGTAGAAAAATCTCTCAATTTGCTACCTCCTGTCTAACGGACTCAGGGGTCACAAATTCAGAGGAACTGTGTTTTTTGGTAGAAAAATCTCTCAATTTGCTACCTCCTTGCTAACGGACTCAGGGGATGCTGGTGTTTTGCCTTGGGCGGGGGCCTTTTGCTCCTGGTCCATGGGTCACAAATTCAGAGGAACTGTATTTTTTGGCAGAAAAATCTCTCAATTTGCTACCTCCTAACGGACTCAGGGGTCACAAAATCAGAGGAACTGTATTTTTTGGCAGAAAAATCTCTCAATTTGCTACCTCCTAACGGACTCAGGGGTCACAAATTCAGAGGAACTGTGTTTTTTGGTAGAAAAATCTCTCAATTTGCTACCTCCTGTCTAACGGACTCAGGGGTCACAAATTCAGAGGAACTGTGTTTTTTGGTAGAAAAATCTCTCAATTTGCTACCTCCTGTCTAACGGACTCAGGGGTCACAAATTCAGAGGGACTGTGTTTTTTGGTAGAAAAATCTCTCAATTTGCTACCTCCTGTCTAACGGACTCAGAGGTCACAAATTCAGAGGAACTGTGTTTTTTGGTAGAAAAATCTCTCAATTTGCTACCTCCTGTCTAACGGACTCAGGGGTCACAAATTCAGAGGGACTGTGTTTTTTGGTAGAAAAATCTCTCAATTTGCTACCTCCTGTCTAACGGACTCAGGGGTCACAAATTCAGAGGGACTGTGTTTTTTGGTAGAAAAATCTCTCAATTTGCTACCTCCTAACGGACTCAGGGGTCACAAATTCAGAGGAACTGTGTTTTTTGGTAGAAAAATCTCTCAATTTGCTACCTCCTTGCTAACGGACTCAGGGGATGCTGGTGTTTTGCCTTGGGCGGGGGCCTTTTGCTCCTGGTCCATGGGTCACAAATTCAGAGGAACTGTATTTTTTGGCAGAAAAATCTCTCAATTTGCTACCTCCTGTCTAACGGACTCAGGGGTCACAAATTCAGAGGGACTGTGTTTTTTGGTAGAAAAATCTCTCAATTTGCTACCTCCTAACGGACTCAGGGGTCACAAATTCAGAGGAACTGGGGTTTTTGGCAGAAAAATCTCTCAATTTGCTACCTCCTGTCTAACGGACTCAGGGGTCACAAATTCAGAGGAACTGTGTTTTTTGGTAGAAAAATCTCTCAATTTGCTACCTCCTGTCTAACGGACTCAGGGGTCACAAATTCAGAGGAACTGTGTTTTTTGGTAGAAAAATCTCTCAATTTGCTACCTCCTGTCTAACGGACTCAGGGGTCACAAATTCAGAGGGACTGTGTTTTTTGGTAGAAAAATCTCTCAATTTGCTACCTCCTGTCTAACGGACTCAGGGGTCACAAATTCAGAGGAACTGTGTTTTTTGGTAGAAAAATCTCTCAATTTGCTACCTCCTGTCTAACGGACTCAGGGGTCACAAATTCAGAGGGACTGTGTTTTTTGGTAGAAAAATCTCTCAATTTGCTACCTCCTGTCTAACGGACTCAGGGGTCACAAATTCAGAGGAACTGTGTTTTTTGGTAGAAAAATCTCTCAATTTGCTACCTCCTGTCTAACGGACTCAGGGGTCACAAATTCAGAGGGACTGTGTTTTTTGGTAGAAAAATCTCTCAATTTGCTACCTCCTAAAGGACTCAGGGGTCACAAATTCAGAGGAACTGTGTTTGTTGGTAGAAAAATCTCTCAATTTGCTACCTCCTGTCTAACGGACTCAGGGGTCACAAATTCAGAGGAACTGTGTTTTTTGGTAGAAAAATCTCTCAATTTGCTACCTCCTTGCTAACGGACTCAGGGGATGCTGGTGTTTTGCCTTGGGCGGGGGCCTTTTGCTCCTGGTCCATGGGTCACAAATTCAGAGGAACTGTGTTTTTTGGCAGAAAAATCTCTCAATTTGCTACCTCCTGTCTAACGGACTCAGGGGTCACAAATTCAGAGGGACTGTGTTTTTTGGTAGAAAAATCTCTCAATTTGCTACCTCCTGTCTAACGGACTCAGGGGTCACAAATTCAGAGGAACTGTGTTTTTTGGTAGAAAAATCTCTCAATTTGCTACCTCCTGTCTAATGGACTCAGGGGTCACAAATTCAGAGGGACTGTGTTTTTTGGTAGAAAAATCTCTCAATTTGCTACCTCCTAACGGACTCAGGGGTCACAAATTCAGAGGAACTGTGTTTTTTGGTAGAAAAATCTCTCAATTTGCTACCTCCTGTCTAACGGACTCAGGGGTCACAAATTCAGAGGAACTGTGTTTTTTGGTAGAAAAATCTCTCAATTTGCTACCTCCTTGCTAACCGACTCAGAGGTCACAAATTCAGAGGAACTGTGTTTTTTGGTAGAAAAATCTCTCAATTTGCTACCTCCTGTCTAACGGACTCAGGGGTCACAAATTCAGAGGGACTGTGTTTTTTGGTAGAAAAATCTCTCAATTTGCTACCTCCTGTCTAACGGACTCAGGGGTCACAAATTCAGAGGAACTGTGTTTTTTGGTAGAAAAATCTCTCAATTTGCTACCTCCTGTCTAACGGACTCAGGGGTCACAAATTCAGAGGAACTGTGTTTTTTGGTAGAAAAATCTCTCAATTTGCTACCTCCTGTCTAACGGACTCAGGGGTCACAAATTCAGAGGGACTGTGTTTTTTGGTAGAAAAATCTCTCAATTTGCTACCTCCTGTCTAACGGACTCAGAGGTCACAAATTCAGAGGAACTGTGTTTTTTGGTAGAAAAATCTCTCAATTTGCTACCTCCTGTCTAACGGACTCAGGGGTCACAAATTCAGAGGGACTGTGTTTTTTGGTAGAAAAATCTCTCAATTTGCTACCTCCTGTCTAACGGACTCAGGGGTCACAAATTCAGAGGAACTGTGTTTTTTGGTAGAAAAATCTCTCAATTTGCTACCTCCTGTCTAACGGACTCAGGGGTCACAAATTCAGAGGGACTGTGTTTTTTGGTAGAAAAATCTCTCAATTTGCTACCTCCTAACGGACTCAGGGGTCACAAATTCAGAGGAACTGTGTTTTTTTGTAGAAAAATCTCTCAATTTGCTACCTCCTTGCTAACGGACTCAGGGGATGCTGGTGTTTTGCCTTGGGCGGGGGCCTTTTGCTCCTGGTCCATGGGTAACAAATTCAGAGGAACTGTATTTTTTGGCAGAAAAATCTCTCAATTTGCTACCTCCTGTCTAACGGACTCAGGGGTCACAAATTCAGAGGGACTGTGTTTTTTGGTAGAAAAATCTCTCAATTTGCTACCTCCTAACGGACTCAGGGGTCACAAATTCAGAGGAACTGGGGTTTTTGGCAGAAAAATCTCTCAATTTGCTACCTCCTGTCTAACGGACTCAGGGGTCACAAATTCAGAGGAACTGTGTTTTTTGGTAGAAAAATCTCTCAATTTGCTACCTCCTGTCTAACGGACTCAGGGGTCACAAATTCAGAGGAACTGTGTTTTTTGGTAGAAAAATCTCTCAATTTGCTACCTCCTGTCTAACGGACTCAGGGGTCACAAATTCAGAGGGACTGTGTTTTTTGGTAGAAAAATCTCTCAATTTGCTACCTCCTGTCTAACGGACTCAGGGGTCACAAATTCAGAGTTACTGTGTTTTTTGGTAGAAAAATCTCTCAATTTGCTACCTCCTGTCTAACGGACTCAGGGGTCACAAATTCAGAGGGACTGTGTTTTTTGGTAGAAAAATCTCTCAATTTGCTACCTCCTGTCTAACGGACTCAGGGGTCACAAATTCAGAGGGACTGTGTTTTTTGGTAGAAAAATCTCTCAATTTGCTACCTCCTGTCTAACGGACTCAGGGGTCACAAATTCAGAGGAACTGTGTTTTTTGGTAGAAAAATCTCTCAATTTGCTACCTCCTGTCTAACGGACTCAGGGGTCACAAATTCAGAGGGACTGTGTTTTTTGGTAGAAAAATCTCTCAATTTGCTACCTCCTAAAGGACTCAGGGGTCACAAATTCAGAGGAACTGTGTTTGTTGGTAGAAAAATCTCTCAATTTGCTACCTCCTGTCTAACGGACTCAGGGGTCACAAATTCAGAGGGACTGTGTTTTTTGGTAGAAAAATCTCTCAATTTGCTACCTCCTGTCTAACGGACTCAGGGGTCACAAATTCAGAGGAACTGTGTTTTTTGGTAGAAAAATCTCTCAATTTGCTACCTCCTGTCTAACGGACTCAGGGGTCACAAATTCAGAGGAACTGTGTTTTTTGGTAGAAAAATCTCTCAATTTGCTACCTCCTGTCTAACGGACTCAGGGGTCACAAATTCAGAGGGACTGTGTTTTTTGGTAGAAAAATCTCTCAATTTGCTACCTCCTGTCTAACGGACTCAGGGGTCACAAATTCAGAGGAACTGTGTTTTTTGGTAGAAAAATCTCTCAATTTGCTACCTCCTGTCTAACGGACTCAGGGGTCACAAATTCAGAGGGACTGTGTTTTTTGGTAGAAAAATCTCTCAATTTGCTACCTCCTAAAGGACTCAGGGGTCACAAATTCAGAGGAACTGTGTTTGTTGGTAGAAAAATCTCTCAATTTGCTACCTCCTGTCTAACGGACTCAGGGGTCACAAATTCAGAGGAACTGTGTTTTTTGGTAGAAAAATCTCTCAATTTGCTACCTCCTTGCTAACGGACTCAGGGGATGCTGGTGTTTTGCCTTGGGCGGGGGCCTTTTGCTCCTGGTCCATGGGTCACAAATTCAGAGGAACTGTGTTTTTTGGCAGAAAAATCTCTCAATTTGCTACCTCCTGTCTAACGGACTCAGGGGTCACAAATTCAGAGGGACTGTGTTTTTTGGTAGAAAAATCTCTCAATTTGCTACCTCCTGTCTAACGGACTCAGGGGTCACAAATTCAGAGGAACTGTGTTTTTTGGTAGAAAAATCTCTCAATTTGCTACCTCCTGTCTAACGGACTCAGGGGTCACAAATTCAGAGGGACTGTGTTTTTTGGTAGAAAAATCTCTCAATTTGCTACCTCCTAACGGACTCAGGGGTCACAAATTCAGAGGAACTGTGTTTTTTGGTAGAAAAATCTCTCAATTTGCTACCTCCTGTCTAACGGACTCAGGGGTCACAAATTCAGAGGAACTGTGTTTTTTGGTAGAAAAATCTCTCAATTTGCTACCTCCTAACGGACTCAGGGGTCACAAATTCAGAGGAACTGTGTTTGTTGGTAGAAAAATCTCTCAATTTGCTACCTCCTGTCTAACGGACTCAGGGGTCACAAATTCAGAGGAACTGTGTTTTTTGGTAGAAAAATCTATCAATTTGCTACCTCCTTGCTAACGGACTCAGGGGATGCTGGTGTTTTGCCTTGGGCGGGGGCCTTTTGCTCCTGGTGCATGGGTCACAAATTCAGAGGAACTGTATTTTTTGGCAGAAAAATCTCTCAATTTGCTACCTCCTGTCTAACGGACTCAGGGGTCACAAATTCAGAGGGACTGTGTTTTTTGGTAGAAAAATCTCTCAATTTGCTACCTCCTGTCTAACGGACTCAGGGGTCACAAATTCAGAGGAACTGTGTTTTTTGGTAGAAAAATCTCTCAATTTGCTACCTCCTGTCTAACGGACTCAGGGGTCACAAATTCAGAGGGACTGTGTTTTTTGGTAGAAAAATCTCTCAATTTGCTACCTCCTAACGGACTCAGGGGTCACAAATTCAGAGGAACTGTGTTTTTTGGTAGAAAAATCTCTCAATTTGCTACCTCCTGTCTAACGGACTCAGGGGTCACAAATTCAGAGGAACTGTGTTTTTTGGTAGAAAAATCTCTCAATTTGCTACCTCCTTGCTAACGGACTCAGGGGATGCTGGTGTTTTGCCTTGGGCGGGGGCCTTTTGCTCCTGGTCCATGGGTCACAAATTCAGAGGAACTGTATTTTTTGGCAGAAAAATCTCTCAATTTGCTACCTCCTAACGGACTCAGGGGTCACAAAATCAGAGGAACTGTATTTTTTGGCAGAAAAATCTCTCAATTTGCTACCTCCTAACGGACTCAGGGGTCACAAATTCAGAGGAACTGTGTTTTTTGGTAGAAAAATCTCTCAATTTGCTACCTCCTGTCTAACGGACTCAGGGGTCACAAATTCAGAGGAACTGTGTTTTTTGGTAGAAAAATCTCTCAATTTGCTACCTCCTGTCTAACGGACTCAGGGGTCACAAATTCAGAGGGACTGTGTTTTTTGGTAGAAAAATCTCTCAATTTGCTACCTCCTGTCTAACGGACTCAGAGGTCACAAATTCAGAGGAACTGTGTTTTTTGGTAGAAAAATCTCTCAATTTGCTACCTCCTGTCTAACGGACTCAGGGGTCACAAATTCAGAGGGACTGTGTTTTTTGGTAGAAAAATCTCTCAATTTGCTACCTCCTGTCTAACGGACTCAGGGGTCACAAATTCAGAGGAACTGTGTTTTTTGGTAGAAAAATCTCTCAATTTGCTACCTCCTGTCTAACGGACTCAGGGGTCACAAATTCAGAGGGACTGTGTTTTTTGGTAGAAAAATCTCTCAATTTGCTACCTCCTAACGGACTCAGGGGTCACAAATTCAGAGGAACTGTGTTTTTTGGTAGAAAAATCTCTCAATTTGCTACCTCCTTGCTAACGGACTCAGGGGATGCTGGTGTTTTGCCTTGGGCGGGGGCCTTTTGCTCCTGGTCCATGGGTCACAAATTCAGAGGAACTGTATTTTTTGGCAGAAAAATCTCTCAATTTGCTACCTCCTGTCTAACGGACTCAGGGGTCACAAATTCAGAGGGACTGTGTTTTTTGGTAGAAAAATCTCTCAATTTGCTACCTCCTAACGGACTCAGGGGTCACAAATTCAGAGGAACTGGGGTTTTTGGCAGAAAAATCTCTCAATTTGCTACCTCCTGTCTAACGGACTCAGGGGTCACAAATTCAGAGGAACTGTGTTTTTTGGTAGAAAAATCTCTCAATTTGCTACCTCCTGTCTAACGGACTCAGGGGTCACAAATTCAGAGGAACTGTGTTTTTTGGTAGAAAAATCTCTCAATTTGCTACCTCCTGTCTAACGGACTCAGGGGTCACAAATTCAGAGGGACTGTGTTTTTTGGTAGAAAAATCTCTCAATTTGCTACCTCCTGTCTAACGGACTCAGGGGTCACAAATTCAGAGGAACTGTGTTTTTTGGTAGAAAAATCTCTCAATTTGCTACCTCCTGTCTAACGGACTCAGGGGTCACAAATTCAGAGGAACTGTGTTTTTTGGTAGAAAAATCTCTCAATTTGCTACCTCCTGTCTAACGGACTCAGGGGTCACAAATTCAGAGGGACTGTGTTTTTTGGTAGAAAAATCTCTCAATTTGCTACCTCCTGTCTAACGGACTCAGGGGTCACAAATTCAGAGGAACTGTGTTTTTTGGTAGAAAAATCTCTCAATTTGCTACCTCCTGTCTAACGGACTCAGGGGTCACAAATTCAGAGGGACTGTGTTTTTTGGTAGAAAAATCTCTCAATTTGCTACCTCCTAAAGGACTCAGGGGTCACAAATTCAGAGGAACTGTGTTTGTTGGTAGAAAAATCTCTCAATTTGCTACCTCCTGTCTAACGGACTCAGGGGTCACAAATTCAGAGGAACTGTGTTTTTTGGTAGAAAAATCTCTCAATTTGCTACCTCCTTGCTAACGGACTCAGGGGATGCTGGTGTTTTGCCTTGGGCGGGGGCCTTTTGCTCCTGGTCCATGGGTCACAAATTCAGAGGAACTGTGTTTTTTGGCAGAAAAATCTCTCAATTTGCTACCTCCTGTCTAACGGACTCAGGGGTCACAAATTCAGAGGGACTGTGTTTTTTGGTAGAAAAATCTCTCAATTTGCTACCTCCTGTCTAACGGACTCAGGGGTCACAAATTCAGAGGAACTGTGTTTTTTGGTAGAAAAATCTCTCAATTTGCTACCTCCTGTCTAACGGACTCAGGGGTCACAAATTCAGAGGGACTGTGTTTTTTGGTAGAAAAATCTCTCAATTTGCTACCTGCTAACGGACTCAGGGGTCACAAATTCAGAGGAACTGTGTTTTTTGGTAGAAAAATCTCTCAATTTGCTACCTCCTGTCTAACGGACTCAGGGGTCACAAATTCAGAGGAACTGTGTTTTTTGGTAGAAAAATCTCTCAATTTGCTACCTCCTTGCTAACCGACTCAGAGGTCACAAATTCAGAGGAACTGTGTTTTTTGGTAGAAAAATCTCTCAATTTGCTACCTCCTGTCTAACGGACTCAGGGGTCACAAATTCAGAGGGACTGTGTTTTTTGGTAGAAAAATCTCTCAATTTGCTACCTCCTGTCTAACGGACTCAGGGGTCACAAATTCAGAGGAACTGTGTTTTTTGGTAGAAAAATCTCTCAATTTGCTACCTCCTGTCTAACGGACTCAGGGGTCACAAATTCAGAGGAACTGTGTTTTTTGGTAGAAAAATCTCTCAATTTGCTACCTCCTGTCTAACGGACTCAGGGGTCACAAATTCAGAGGGACTGTGTTTTTTGGTAGAAAAATCTCTCAATTTGCTACCTCCTGTCTAACGGACTCAGAGGTCACAAATTCAGAGGAACTGTGTTTTTTGGTAGAAAAATCTCTCAATTTGCTACCTCCTGTCTAACGGACTCAGGGGTCACAAATTCAGAGGGACTGTGTTTTTTGGTAGAAAAATCTCTCAATTTGCTACCTCCTGTCTAACGGACTCAGGGGTCACAAATTCAGAGGAACTGTGTTTTTTGGTAGAAAAATCTCTCAATTTGCTACCTCCTGTCTAACGGACTCAGGGGTCACAAATTCAGAGGGACTGTGTTTTTTGGTAGAAAAATCTCTCAATTTGCTACCTCCTAACGGACTCAGGGGTCACAAATTCAGAGGAACTGTGTTTTTTTGTAGAAAAATCTCTCAATTTGCTACCTCCTTGCTAACGGACTCAGGGGATGCTGGTGTTTTGCCTTGGGCGGGGGCCTTTTGCTCCTGGTCCATGGGTAACAAATTCAGAGGAACTGTATTTTTTGGCAGAAAAATCTCTCAATTTGCTACCTCCTGTCTAACGGACTCAGGGGTCACAAATTCAGAGGGACTGTGTTTTTTGGTAGAAAAATCTCTCAATTTGCTACCTCCTAACGGACTCAGGGGTCACAAATTCAGAGGAACTGGGGTTTTTGGCAGAAAAATCTCTCAATTTGCTACCTCCTGTCTAACGGACTCAGGGGTCACAAATTCAGAGGAACTGTGTTTTTTGGTAGAAAAATCTCTCAATTTGCTACCTCCTGTCTAACGGACTCAGGGGTCACAAATTCAGAGGAACTGTGTTTTTTGGTAGAAAAATCTCTCAATTTGCTACCTCCTGTCTAACGGACTCAGGGGTCACAAATTCAGAGGGACTGTGTTTTTTGGTAGAAAAATCTCTCAATTTGCTACCTCCTGTCTAACGGACTCAGGGGTCACAAATTCAGAGTTACTGTGTTTTTTGGTAGAAAAATCTCTCAATTTGCTACCTCCTGTCTAACGGACTCAGGGGTCACAAATTCAGAGGAACTGTGTTTTTTGGTAGAAAAATCTCTCAATTTGCTACCTCCTGTCTAACGGACTCAGGGGTCACAAATTCAGAGGGACTGTGTTTTTTGGTAGAAAAATCTCTCAATTTGCTACCTCCTGTCTAACGGACTCAGGGGTCACAAATTCAGAGGAACTGTGTTTTTTGGTAGAAAAATCTCTCAATTTGCTACCTCCTGTCTAACGGACTCAGGGGTCACAAATTCAGAGGGACTGTGTTTTTTGGTAGAAAAATCTCTCAATTTGCTACCTCCTAAAGGACTCAGGGGTCACAAATTCAGAGGAACTGTGTTTGTTGGTAGAAAAATCTCTCAATTTGCTACCTCCTGTCTAACGGACTCAGGGGTCACAAATTCAGAGGGACTGTGTTTTTTGGTAGAAAAATCTCTCAATTTGCTACCTCCTGTCTAACGGACTCAGGGGTCACAAATTCAGAGGAACTGTGTTTTTTGGTAGAAAAATCTCTCAATTTGCTACCTCCTGTCTAACGGACTCAGGGGTCACAAATTCAGAGGAACTGTGTTTTTTGGTAGAAAAATCTCTCAATTTGCTACCTCCTGTCTAACGGACTCAGGGGTCACAAATTCAGAGGGACTGTGTTTTTTGGTAGAAAAATCTCTCAATTTGCTACCTCCTGTCTAACGGACTCAGGGGTCACAAATTCAGAGGAACTGTGTTTTTTGGTAGAAAAATCTCTCAATTTGCTACCTCCTGTCTAACGGACTCAGGGGTCACAAATTCAGAGGGACTGTGTTTTTTGGTAGAAAAATCTCTCAATTTGCTACCTCCTAAAGGACTCAGGGGTCACAAATTCAGAGGAACTGTGTTTGTTGGTAGAAAAATCTCTCAATTTGCTACCTCCTGTCTAACGGACTCAGGGGTCACAAATTCAGAGGAACTGTGTTTTTTGGTAGAAAAATCTCTCAATTTGCTACCTCCTTGCTAACGGACTCAGGGGATGCTGGTGTTTTGCCTTGGGCGGGGGCCTTTTGCTCCTGGTCCATGGGTCACAAATTCAGAGGAACTGTGTTTTTTGGCAGAAAAATCTCTCAATTTGCTACCTCCTGTCTAACGGACTCAGGGGTCACAAATTCAGAGGGACTGTGTTTTTTGGTAGAAAAATCTCTCAATTTGCTACCTCCTGTCTAACGGACTCAGGGGTCACAAATTCAGAGGAACTGTGTTTTTTGGTAGAAAAATCTCTCAATTTGCTACCTCCTGTCTAACGGACTCAGGGGTCACAAATTCAGAGGGACTGTGTTTTTTGGTAGAAAAATCTCTCAATTTGCTACCTCCTAACGGACTCAGGGGTCACAAATTCAGAGGAACTGTGTTTTTTGGTAGAAAAATCTCTCAATTTGCTACCTCCTGTCTAACGGACTCAGGGGTCACAAATTCAGAGGAACTGTGTTTTTTGGTAGAAAAATCTCTCAATTTGCTACCTCCTTGCTAACCGACTCAGAGGTCACAAATTCAGAGGAACTGTGTTTTTTGGTAGAAAAATCTCTCAATTTGCTACCTCCTGTCTAACGGACTCAGGGGTCACAAATTCAGAGGGACTGTGTTTTTTGGTAGAAAAATCTCTCAATTTGCTACCTCCTGTCTAACGGACTCAGGGGTCACAAATTCAGAGGAACTGTGTTTTTTGGTAGAAAAATCTCTCAATTTGCTACCTCCTGTCTAACGGACTCAGAGGTCACAAATTCAGAGGAACTGTGTTTTTTGGTAGAAAAATCTCTCAATTTGCTACCTCCTGTCTAACGGACTCAGGGGTCACAAATTCAGAGGGACTGTGTTTTTTGGTAGAAAAATCTCTCAATTTGCTACCTCCTGTCTAACGGACTCAGGGGTCACAAATTCAGAGGAACTGTGTTTTTTGGTAGAAAAATCTCTCAATTTGCTACCTCCTGTCTAACGGACTCAGGGGTCACAAATTCAGAGGGACTGTGTTTTTTGGTAGAAAAAATCTCTCAATTTGCTACCTCCTAACGGACTCAGGGGTCACAAATTCAGAGGAACTGTGTTTTTTTGTAGAAAAATCTCTCAATTTGCTACCTCCTTGCTAACGGACTCAGGGGATGCTGGTGTTTTGCCTTGGGCGGGGGCCTTTTGCTCCTGGTCCATGGGTCACAAATTCAGAGGAACTGTATTTTTTGGCAGAAAAATCTCTCAATTTGCTACCTCCTGTCTAACGGACTCAGGGGTCACAAATTCAGAGGGACTGTGTTTTTTGGTAGAAAAATCTCTCAATTTGCTACCTCCTAACGGACTCAGGGGTCACAAATTCAGAGGAACTGGGGTTTTTGGCAGAAAAATCTCTCAATTTGCTACCTCCTGTCTAACGGACTCAGGGGTCACAAATTCAGAGGAACTGTGTTTTTTGGTAGAAAAATCTCTCAATTTGCTACCTCCTGTCTAACGGACTCAGGGGTCACAAATTCAGAGGAACTGTGTTTTTTGGTAGAAAAATCTCTCAATTTGCTACCTCCTGTCTAACGGACTCAGGGGTCACAAATTCAGAGGGACTGTGTTTTTTGGTAGAAAAATCTCTCAATTTGCTACCTCCTGTCTAACGGATTCAGGGGTCACAAATTCAGAGGAACTGTGTTTTTTGGTAGAAAAATCTCTCAATTTGCTACCTCCTGTCTAACGGACTCAGGGGTCACAAATTCAGAGGGACTGTGTTTTTGGTAGAAAAATCTCTCAATTTGCTACCTCCTGTCTAACGGACTCAGGGGTCACAAATTCAGAGGAACTGTGTTTTTTGGTAGAAAAATCTCTCAATTTGCTACCTCCTGTCTAACGGACTCAGGGGTCACAAATTCAGAGGGACTGTGTTTTTTGGTAGAAAAATCTCTCAATTTGCTACCTCCTAAAGGACTCAGGGGTCACAAATTCAGAGGAACTGTGTTTGTTGGTAGAAAAATCTCTCAATTTGCTACCTCCTGTCTAACGGACTCAGGGGTCACAAATTCAGAGGAACTGTGTTTTTTGGTAGAAAAATCTCTCAATTTGCTACCTCCTTGCTAACGGACTCAGGGGATGCTGGTGTTTTGCCTTGGGCGGGGGCCTTTTGCTCCTGGTCCATGGGTCACAAATTCAGAGGAACTGTATTTTTTGGCAGAAAAATCTCTCAATTTGCTACCTCCTGTCTAACGGACTCAGGGGTCACAAATTCAGAGGGACTGTGTTTTTTGGTAGAAAAATCTCTCAATTTGCTACCTCCTGTCTAACGGACTCAGGGGTCACAAATTCAGAGGAACTGTGTTTTTTGGTAGAAAAATCTCTCAATTTGCTACCTCCTGTCTAACGGACTCAGGGGTCACAAATTCAGAGGGACTGTGTTTTTTGGTAGAAAAATCTCTCAATTTGCTACCTCCTAACGGACTCAGGGGTCACAAATTCAGAGGAACTGTGTTTTTTGGTAGAAAAATCTCTCAATTTGCTACCTCCTGTCTAACGGACTCAGGGGTCACAAATTCAGAGGAACTGTGTTTTTTGGTAGAAAAATCTCTCAATTTGCTACCTCCTTGCTAACCGACTCAGAGGTCACAAATTCAGAGGAACTGTGTTTTTTGGTAGAAAAATCTCTCAATTTGCTACCTCCTGTCTAACGGACTCAGGGATCACAAATTAAGAGGGACTGTGTTTTTTGGTAGAAAAATCTCTCAATTTGCTACCTCCTAACGGACTCAGGGGTCACAAATTCAGAGGAACTGTGTTTTTTGGTAGAAAAATCTCTCAATTTGCTACCTCCTTGCTAACGGACTCAGGGGATGCTGGTGTTTTGCCTTGGGCGGGAGCCTTTTGCTCCTGGTCCATGGGTCACAAATTCAGAGGAACTGTATTTTTTGGCAGAAAAATCTCTCAATTTGCTACCTCCTGTCTAACGGACTCAGGGGTCACAAATTCAGAGGGACTGTGTTTTTTGGTAGAAAAATCTCTCAATTTGCTACCTCCTAACGGACTCAGGGGTCACAAATTCAGAGGAACTGGGGTTTTTGGCAGAAAAATCTCTCAATTTGCTACCTCCTGTCTAACGGACTCAGGGGTCACAAATTCAGAGGAACTGTGTTTTTTGGTAGAAAAAATCTCTCAATTTGCTACCTCCTGTCTAACGGACTCAGGGGTCACAAATTCAGAGGGACTGTGTTTTTTGGTAGAAAAATCTCTCAATTTGCTACCTCCTGTCTAACGGACTCAGGGGTCACAAATTCAGAGGGACTGTGTTTTTTGGTAGAAAAATCTCTCAATTTGCTACCTCCTGTCTAACGGACTCAGGGGTCACAAATTCAGAGGAACTGTGTTTTTTGGTAGAAAAATCTCTCAATTTGCTACCTCCTGTCTAACGGACTCAGGGGTCACAAATTCAGAGGAACTGTGTTTTTTGGTAGAAAAATCTCTCAATTTGCTACCTCCTGTCTAACGGACTCAGGGGTCACAAATTCAGAGGGACTGTGTTTTTTGGTAGAAAAATCTCTCAATTTGCTACCTCCTGTCTAACGGACTCAGGGGTCACAAATTCAGAGGGACTGTGTTTTTTGGTAGAAAAATCTCTCAATTTGCTACCTCCTGTCTAACGGACTCAGGGGTCACAAATTCAGAGGGACTGTGTTTTTTGGTAGAAAAATCTCTCAATTTGCTACCTCCTAAAGGACTCAGGGGTCACAAATTCAGAGGAACTGTGTTTTTTGGTAGAAAAATCTCTCAATTTGCTACCTCCTGTCTAACGGACTCAGGGGTCACAAATTCAGAGGAACTGTGTTTTTTGGTAGAAAAATCTCTCAATTTGCTACCTCCTTGCTAACGGACTCAGGGGATGCTGGTGTTTTGCCTTGGGCGGGGGCCTTTTGCTCCTGGTGCATGGGTCAAAAATTCAGAGGAACTGTATTTTTTGGCAGAAAAATCTCTCAATTTGCTACCTCCTGTCTAACGGACTCAGGGGTCACAAATTCAGAGGGACTGTGTTTCTTGGTAGAAAAATCTCTCAATTTGCTACCTCCTAACGGACTCAGGGGTCACAAATTCAGAGGAACTGGGGTTTTTGGCAGAAAAATCTCTCAATTTGCTACCTCCTGTCTAACGGACTCAGGGGTCACAAATTCAGAGGAACTGTGTTTTTTGGTAGAAAAATCTCTCAATTTGCTACCTCCTGTCTAACGGACTCAGGGGTCACAAATTCAGAGGGACTGTGTTTTTTGGTAGAAAAATCTCTCAATTTGCTACCTCCTGTCTAACGGACTCAGGGGTCACAAATTCAGAGGGACTGTGTTTTTTGGTAGAAAAATCTCTCAATTTGCTACCTCCTGTCTAACGGACTCAGGGGTCACAAATTCAGAGGGACTGTGTTTTTTGGTAGAAAAATCTCTCAATTTGCTACCTCCTGTCTAACGGACTCAGGGGTCACAAATTCAGAGGGACTGTGTTTTTTGGTAGAAAAATCTCTCAATTTGCTACCTCCTCTCTAACGGACTCAGGGGTCACAAATTCAGAGGAACTGTGTTTTTTGATAGAAAAATCTCTCAATTTGCTACCTCCTGTCTAACGGACTCAGGGGTCACAAATTCAGAGGGACTGTGTTTTTTGGTAGAAAAATCTCTCAATTTGCTACCTCCTAACGGACTCAGGGGTCACAAATTCAGAGGAACTGTGTTTTTTGGTAGAAAAATCTCTCAATTTGCTACCTCCTTGCTAACGGACTCAGGGGATGCTGGTGTTTTGCCTTGGGCGGGGGCCTTTTGCTCCTGGTCCATTGGTCACAAATTCAGAGGAACTGTATTTTTTGGCAGAAAAATCTCTCAATTTGCTACCTCCTGTCTAACGGACTCAGGGGTCACAAATTCAGAGGGACTGTGTTTTTTGGTAGAAAAATCTCTCAATTTGCTACCTCCTAACGGACTCAGGGGTCACAAATTCAGAGGAACTGTGTTTTTTGGTAGAAAAATCTCTCAATTTGCTACCTCCTGTCTAACGGACTCAGGGGTCACAAATTCAGAGGAACTGTGTTTTTTGGAAGAAAAATCTCTCAATTTGCTACCTCCTGTCTAACGGACTCAGGGGTCACAAATTCAGAGGGACTGTGTTTTTTGGTAGAAAAATCTCTCAATTTGCTACCTCCTAACGGACTCAGGGGTCACAAATTCAGAGGGACTGTGTTTTTTGGTAGAAAAATCTCTCAATTTGCTACCTCCTTGCTAACGGACTCAGGGGATGCTGGTGTTTTGCCTTGGGCGGGGGCCTTTTGCTCCTGGTCCATGGGTCACAAATTCAGAGGAACTGTATTTTTTTGGCAGAAAAATCTCTCAATTTGCTACCTCCTAACGGACTCAGGGGTCACAAATTCAGAGGAACTGTGTTTTTTGGTAGAAAAATCTCTCAATTTGCTACCTCCTGTCTAACGGACTCAGGGGTCACAAATTCAGAGGAACTGTGTTTTTTGGTAGAAAAATCTCTCAATTTGCTACCTCCTTGCTAACGGACTCAGGGGATGCTGGTGTTTTGCCTTGGGCGGGGGCCTTTTGCTCCTGGTCCATGGGTCACAAATTCAGAGGAACTGTATTTTTTGGCAGAAAAATCTCTCAATTTGCTACCTCCTGTCTAACGGACTCAGCGGTCACAAATTCAGAGGAACTGTGTTTTTTGGTAGAAAAATCTCTCAATTTGCTACCTCCTGTCTAACGGACTCAGGGGTCACAAATTCAGAGGGACTGTGTTTTTTGGTAGAAAAATCTCTCAATTTGCTACCTCCTGTCTAACGGACTCAGGGGTCACAAATTCAGAGGAACTGTGTTTTTTGGTAGAAAAATCTCTCAATTTGCTACCTCCTAATGGACTCAGGGGTCACAAATTCAGAGGAACTGTGTTTTTTGGTAGAAAAATCTCTCAATTTGCTACCTCCTGTCTAACGGACTCAGGGGTCACAAATTCAGAGAGACTGTGTTTTTTGGTAGAAAAATCTCTCAATTTGCTACCTCCTAACGGACTCAGGGGTCACAAATTCAGAGGGACTGTGTTTTTTGGTAGAAAAATCTCTCAATTTGCTACCTCCTGTCTAACGGACTCAGGGGTCACAAATTCAGAGGAACTGTGTTTTTTGGTAGAAAAATCTCTCAATTTGCTACCTCCTGTCTAACGGACTCAGGGGTCACAAATTCAGAGGGACTGTGTTTTTTGGTAGAAAAATCTCTCAATTTGCTACCTCCTAACGGACTCAGGGGTCACAAATTCAGAGGAACTGTGTTTTTTGGTAGAAAAATCTCTCAATTTGCTACCTCCTGTCTAACGGACTCAGGGGTCACAAATTCAGAGGAACTGTGTTTTTTGGTAGAAAAATCTCTCAATTTGCTACCTCCTTGCTAACGGACTCAGGGGATGCTGGTGTTTTGCCTTGGGCGGGGGCCTTTTGCTCCTGGTCCATGGG
>NW_027466040.1:0-158342 GCF_049634645.1 Pelodiscus sinensis
CAGGCCATTCTACACCCCCCACCCAACCTGCACCTGTTACCCCCCCAGGCCATTCTACACCCCCCACCCAACCTGCCCCTGTTACCCCCCCAGGCCATTCTACACCCCCCCACCCAACCTGCACCTGTTACCCCCCCAGGCCATTCTACACCCCCCACCCAACCTGCAACTGTTACCCCCCCAGGCCATTCTACACCCCCCACCCAACCTGCACCTGTTACCCCCCCAGGCCATTCTACACCCCCCACCCAACCTGCACCTGTTACCCCCCCAGGCCATTCTACACCCCCCACCCAACCTGCACCTGTTACCCCCCCAGGCCATTCTACACCCCCCACCCAACCTGCACCTGTTACCCCCCCAGGCCATTCTACACCCCCCACCCAACCTGCACCTGTTACCCCCCCCAGGCCATTCTACACCCCCCACCCAACCTGCAACTGTTACCCCCCCAGGCCATTCTACACCCCCCACCCAACCTGCACCTGTTACCCCCCCCAGGCCATTCTACACCCCCCACCCAACCTGCACCTGTTACCCCCCCAGGCCATTCTACACCCCCCACCCAACCTGCACCTGTTACCCCCCCCAGGCCATTCTACACCCCCTGTCATGGCTCCTTCCCCACTCTGGCATGATAAATGCAGAAGTGGGGGCCAGCAAGTGTACCCCAAAGCCTTATCTACCAGGCTTTGGTATAAAACTTCCCCCCAAGATTTTAAAACCCTAGATCTTGGGAATAAAACTTCCGCTGCCACCACCCAAATGTTGATAAAGAAATCAGGGGAAAGATCATTTGGGAAATCTTACCCCTAAAATAAAAATCAGGGCACACTATTAACCACTGCCAGCTTAATAAAAGAAAAGAAAGAACTTTTATTATTACAACAATATTCTGGTTGCAAGTATAATGACTAGAGAGGGAGGTAACAAAATATACTCATGGAGAAACTCCATGGGCCTAGAACTTAGTTACAAAGAAAAGCCAAAACATCTTTTAAACAGTGTCAGATCTCAGATCCCATACCCAATCCTTAAAACAATAAAACCTAACGAAACTGCCTAAACTTTACCCTACTTACAGAAAATGAAGGATGGTGTCTTGGAGAGAGAGAGAGACATGCTTGTCCCTCTCTGTAGCTGCAGAGAACTCCTCAGAGAGACAAAAGGGAGAAAAGAGAAAAACCCAAATTCCTTTGTCCCAGTTTGAAAAGTCCCACCTACATTCCTATTGGTCACTCCACCTGGCTAGGTGTAGTTAACCCCTTAATCCCCAGGCTGCTGGCTAACCCTCATAATCATGACACCCCCCACCCAACCTGCACCTGTTACCCCCCCCAGGCCATTCTACACCCCCCACCCAACCTGCACCTGTTACCCCCCCCAGGCCATTCTACACCCCCCACCCAACCTGCACCTGTTACCCCCCCCAGGCCATTTTACACCCCCCACCCAACCTGCACCTGTTACCCCCCCCCAGTCCTTTCAACACCCCCCTCTCAACCTGCAAGCCCCTCCCCCGCACCCCAGGCCATTCTACACTCCCCCCGCCAGTGCACGGAACACCTCAACCCAACCTGCACCCCCATTCTTCTCACTCTCCAGTCCATTCAAACCCCTAGTCCAATGTACACCCCCATTTCCCCGCTTCCCAGTCCAACCTGCATCCCTAGCCCTATCTGCCCCCAGTGCATTCAACACCGTCAGCCCAACCCACACCCCCTTTCATCCCACCCCCAGTCTAACAGCACCCCCACTCCTTCTACCTCAGCCCAACCTGCCCCCCCATTATCTGCGCTGCAGCCGATCCGGCACCTCCTTTCCCTCACTTCCCCAGTGCATTACAACACCCCCCAGCCAATCTTATCCCTCATGCGGGCCCTCCCTCGCTTCAACCATATTTTTAACCTTCCTCTCCACAATGTCAAACCAACATGTCCCCCCAGCCCCTTTCTCCATTCATGGGGTCTATCAGTCCCCCATTTTGCTCCCTGCAACACCCCCCAGCTCACCCTGACCTGTGTCCTATTCCTGCCCATCCCCCGTACGTGGGACCTCTCACCTCCCTGTTGGCTTCTTTCCCAACCCACACACCCTCCTCGCACACCCCTGTCTCGCCAGGTCTGCGACCTACCAGCCTCTGTGACTCAGAGACCAGGAACAGCTAAGAGGAGAGTTTGGAGAGGGAGTTCTCCAGGTAAAAGAGGAGTAAAAAACGGGACCCTTGTGGTAAGTGGCTGTCTGGAGTGTGTGTTTGTGTGTGTGGGGGGGGGGGGGGAGTTATTTGCAGTGTGCTGAGCTTGTGTTTGTCTGTTTGGTTTCTTTGTTTGGTTGGTTTGTTTGTTTGGTTGGTTTGTTTGTTTGAAGGTGCTTCTAAAAGGTTTGAAATCTAGAAGCCTCTGTTAATTGGCTGAGCCTCAGGCAGGGGAAGTGGCTACCAGAGCTATATAAGCCTGTGACTCAGCGACCAGGAACAGCTAACAGGAGAGTTTGGAGAGGGAGGTTAGAGGGCACTAGTGACTTCTGGCCTTCTTTAAAACATAACTCTTAGAATAATCTCTATTCCAGAGGTTTAAAAAGAATCCCAGTTTATACTTAAATTTATTCATTAGAAAAATGGAGACAGAAGCCCAGCAGCAGAGTGGGGGCTATCCTGTTTATTGTGTCGAGTGTAAGATGTATGATTACCTGCCCTGTGGGCGGGTGGTGTATGTGTGCACCCGTTGCAAGGAGCTCCTGACCCTCAGAGACCGAGTTCGGGCTTTGGAGGCCAGAGTGGCTGAACTGGAGGAGCTCAGAGAGTCAGAGAGCTATGTTGATGAGACTTTCCGGGACACTGTAGTACTGTCCCACCTCCAGTCTGAGAGCCCCAGTGCTCTTAAGGAGGATGAAAGTCTCAAGGGAAAAGAGCATTCAATGGGAGCAGAGGGAAACCATCCCGTAGTTGGGACCCTCCTCCCAGAGGATGTTGCGGTATCCTCTCGCACTGAGGATACCTCTGAGGGGGAGGGAATGCCAGTTAGGAAGAGGCAGGGGTGTTAGTAGTGGGTGATTCGATCGTTAGAAACATAGATAGTTGGGTTTGTGATGACCGGGAGAACCGTATGGTCACTTGCCTGCCTTGTGCGAAGGTTGCGGATCTCAAAGATTTTGAGGAACAGCTAGCCAAAAACTCAAAAAACATTTTGTTATTTCTTTTTAAGTACATTAGAAGCAGGAAGCCTGCTACAAAACCTGTGGGTCCCCTAGATGATCGAGCTATAAAAGGAGCAATCAAGGAAGATAAATCCATTGCGGAGAAACTAAATGATTTCTTTGCTTCAGTCTTCACGGCTGAGGACGTTGGGGAGATTCCTGAATCTGCACCGTCCTTTGTGGGGGATGAATCTGAGGAACTGTCCCGGATTGAAGTGTCATTAGAGGAGGTTTTAGAACAAATAGAAAAACTTAATGTTAACAAATCTCCAGGACCGGACGGTATTCATCCAAGGGTTCTAAAAGAACTCAAATGGAAAATTGCTGGGCTATCATCTGTGGTTTGTAACCTATCCTTTAAATCGGCTTCCGTACCTAATGACTGGAAGGTAGCCAAAGTGACACCAATATTTTAAAAGAGCTCTCGAGGCAATCCTGGCAATTATAGAGCGGTAAGTCTAACTTCAGTACCAGGCAAATTAGTTGAAACAATAGTAAAGAATAAAATTGTGAGGCATGTAGAAGAACATAATTTGTTGGACAAAAGTCAACATGGTTTCTGTAAAGGGAAATCATGTCTGCATGTTTGTTAACCCCTTCAAAGAACTCTAATAGATAAGACAAGGAGGATCCAGTAGATATAGTATACTTAGATTTTCAGAAAGCCTTTGACAAGGTCCCTCACCAAAGGCTCTTGTGTAAATTCCTTAGCCATGGGATAAGAGGGAAGGTCCTTTCTTGGATCGAGAACTGGTTAAAAGATAGGAAACAAAGGGTGGGAAGAAATGGTAAATTTTCAGAATGGAGAGGGGTAACTAGTGGTGCCCCCCAGGGTCAGTCCTGGGACCAATCCTTTTCAACTTATTCATAAATGATCTGTAGAAAGGGGTAAGGAGTGAGGTGGTAAAGTTTGCGGACGATACCAAACTGTTTAGGATAGTCAAGACAGAAGCAGACTGTGAGGGACTCCAAAAAGATCTCATCAAACGGAGTGATTGGGCAACAAAATGGCAAATGAAATGTAATATGGATAAGTGTAAAGTAATGCACATCGGGAAAAATAACCCCAGCTATACGTACAGTATGATGGGGGCTAATTTGGCTATGACAAATCAGGAAAGAGATCTTGGAGTTATCGTGGACAGTTCTCTGAAAACTTCCACACAGTGTGCAGCGGCGGTTAAAAAGGCAAATAGGATGCTAGGAATTATTAGGAAAGGGATAGAAAATAAGACCCAGAATATCTTACTGCCCCTGTATAAAACTATGGTACGCCCACATCTTGAATACTGTTGAGAAAGTAGAAAGGATTATACTGTAAGAGAAAGATGAATTATGCTGTAATAATTGAATAAGTGAAAGGAATACTGTTGGTCTCTGAACAGGAAGGAGAAAAGTATGTTAATGTTGTTTGTAGGTATGCAGATCAGAGTGCTAGCCAGAGTTAATAGGAAAAGGAACATTAGGTGTTAGGGAGAAAGCAATTGAGATGGACGGGAGATATGGACTGTGTGATTGATGTGGAAATGAAGATACTTGACTAGCCTCACACTAATTATGTGACGTTTTGCCCCTCTTTTAATCCTGTTAATTTTGGCTTTCTTTTGACTGTATAAATCAAGGGGTTTGAACCTTGAATGGCACTCACATTTTCTGAGTGCATTTAGCAGAGCAGCTTTGCTAATAAAGAGAGTGGTCTGACAAATCTGAGTCCTTTCTGACTTTGACAATTTGGAGGTCCCACCGAGATGGCAACCGTCTTCGCTGGAACTGTGTGATCCCTGACTGTCTTGCAGGATGACCGTGGTAGCCGGCACCTGGGCATTTGGCCGGAGCGGTTCTCTGCCAGAATGGAAAGGTGCACAACCACAGCGAAATCTACGCCATCGAACCTGTTGGTTCCCGCTCTGTTCTGGTAGGGATCCCGGGATCTAACATCAGGACTCTGATCAGGTAATTATTTCTATGTTTTGTCCGGACTGAGGACTGTCTTGTCTCTGTGTCTATCCGTCTTCCCTGTGGTGTGAGTGAGTCTGGGAGCCATCCCTGTCCGGGGACTGGCTGACCAAGGGGCTCCTGTCCCCGCGGTCTGTGTGACTGGAATCTGCACAATCGCAGCCGCACCGCACCTTGGATAAAATCCTTGGAGTGAACGCAAGGGCGATTGAGGCAGTAGCCTGTGGGCTTCTTCTGTGTGTTGCACTGGGCACCGCTCTGACGAACCCGAATTTCCTCCTTGTGTGATTGGTGTATGAAGTCCTCCTGTATGGGTAAGCAGACGTCTAAGCGGGGATAGTTCCCTAAAGCAACCCCGGCTCAGTTTATATATTTTAGAAAGGGTCCAGATCCCTGTACATTTCTGGAAAAATGATCTAGATTGACTCTGGGGATCCCAAAACTCAGTGGCCACTGTTAGGATCTTGGAACAAAGACCAAGTGGACGTCTTAAAAGACAAACTTGGCCTTCCCAAAACTGAATTGGCTAGAGGAGAGGTAGATTGCTTCATGCAGTGGTGGGACGAGGCAAATCTTAGATGGACTGAATCGAAGCTCGCCTCCCTTAAAAATTCTAATTATAAGTAAAAAGCTTTATTGGAAACCTCCTCTCCCACCACCAGACCGAGCGCTTCCCTTTACCCCGTCCTCCGAGAAGACTCAGACCGGTCCCACTTGGAGCTATAAACCCTGGACCCACACGGCGCTCCACTCAATTGTAAAAGGTTTTCCAAAGCCCCCCCCAGGCCATTCTACACCCCCCACCCAACCTGCACCTGTTACCCCCCCAGGCCATTCTACACCCCCCACCCAACCTGCACCTGTTACCCCCCCCAGGCCATTCTACACCCCCCACCCAACCTGCACCTGTTACCCCCCCCCCCAGGCCATTCTACACCCCCCCACCCAACCTGCACCTGTTACCCCCCCCCGGCCATTCTACACCCCCCCACCCAACCTGCACCTGTTACCCCCCCCAGGCCATTCTACACCCCCCACCCAACCTGCACCTGTTACCCCCCCCAGGCCATTCAACACCCCCCACCCAACCTGCACCCCCTCCCCCGCCCCCAGTCCATTCAACACTCCCAGCGCAACCTGCCCAGCCTGCACCCCCGTTACCCTACCCCCAGTCTATTCAATATCCTTAGCTCAACCTGCACCCTCCTCACACTCTCTGTGCACTCTACACCTCAACCCAACCTGCACCCCCATTCTTCTCACTCTCCACTCCATTCAGCACCCCTAGTCCAACGTACACCCCTATTCCCCCGCTTCCCAGTCCAACCTGCATCCCTAGCCCGACCTGCCCCCAGTGCTTCCCACACCCCCTTTCACTCCACCCCCAATCCATCACACCCCCAGTCCAACAGCACCCCCACTCCTCCTACCGCAGCCTAACCTGCCCCCCCATTATCTGTGCTGCAGCCGAACCGGCACCTCCCTTCCCTCACTTCCCCAGTGCATTACAACACCCCCAAGCCAATCTTATTCCCCATGAGTGCTCTCCCTCGCTTCAACCATATTTTTATCCTTCGGGTCCCTCGCTTTCCTTCCTCTCCACAACGCCCAAACCAACATGTCCCCTCTAGCCCCTTTCTCCATTCATGGGGTCTATCGGTCCCCCATTTTGCTCCCTGCAACATCCCCAAGCTCACCTGCGCCCTATTCCTGCCCATCCCCCGTACGTGGCACCTCTCAGCTCCCTGTTGGCTTCCTTCCCAACCCACACACCCTCCTCGCACACCCCTGTCTCGCCAGGTCTGCGACCTTCCAGCCTCCCTTCTTGCCTTCCTTCCCAACCCACACACCCCTGTCTCGCCAGGCCTGAAACCTGTCAGCCTCTGTTATTCCTTCGTCCGCGCCCTCAAGTTGCACTCCTACCCCCTCAGTCCTCCTTCTTCCCAACACTGGCAGCCTGCCATATCCTTCCCTAATCTGCTCCCCGCACCGGTTATCCCTCCATTCATGGGATCCCTTAAGCCCCAGCTCTCCCCAATTCCAATTATTGTTCCCCATGAACTTGCTGAGTTGACTTTGCCCGCCAACCAAGGGCCCTCAAACACTCCTCCATGCTATTCTTCAACTCTGGGGCCTCTAAATCCCCCAAACTGTCAGTGTCCCTGGGATCCTCAGACCTCTCCCCTCCACAGTGCAGCCCCCAATACCATGTATTCAAGACAGTCATACTTAGGGGCTGCGTCTAGACTGGCATGATTTTGCGGAAATACTTTTAACGGAAAAGTTCTTCCGTTAAAAGTATTTCTGCAAAAGAGCGTCTAGATTGGCAGGGATGCTTTTCCACAAAAAGTGCTTTTACGCAAGAGCACCCGTGCACAGCATAGACGCGCTTCTGCGCAAGAAAGCTCCGATAGCCATTTTAGCCATCGGGGCTTTCTTGCAGAAAAAGTTACGGTACCTGTCTACACTGGCCTTGTTGTGCGAGTATTCCTGCGCAAGAGGGCTTATCCCTGAGCGGGAGCGTCAAAGTGTTTGCGCAAGAAGGACTGAATTCTTCCATTAGAACGTCAGTGCTCTTGCGCAAATTCAAGCAGCGAGTGTAGACAGCTGGGAAGTTTTTGCACAAGCGGCCGCTTTTGCGCAAAATCTTGCTAGTCTAGATGCGCCCACGTAGAGACCAAAATAGGAAATGAACTTCTCCACTGATCAGCCCCTTTGAGACTCTATTCTTCGCAGTCCTGCTGTCTCCCTCCACAGGACATGGGCAGGTCTGCTGGGTGAACATCTCCACAGACATGGTCTTGGGAGCCTTCAAAAAAGTAGGGGACAACTAGCAGTCGGTTTCATCACAGGCCATGAGCTTCCTTTTGGGTGCGAAGAATTCTGCTGGGTCTGCTCTGTAAGGAGACTATTTGGATGTGGGCTCAAAGCGCTCTTCTCCACTGGTATTTCTGCAGTGCCAGGGAGAGGCGGAGTGGGAGGGTGGAAGACAGCAGCATAATTTAGATGTGAGAAGAGGTTACGCGACATTACGGACTGAGATGCCAACGTATTCCCTTTTACGTTGTCAGGTGTACTGGTTTCCCTGGTACAGGGAGACTGAAAAGTAAGTTGCTTGGTTGGTTTTCCCCCTTTGCTGGGTTGGGTAGCGAGCGATGGGAAGTCAACCCTCCCGGTGTCCTCCTGTCCGGGGATGGAAGGAAAACGAGAACAGCGAGCTCGGGAGCTTGGCCGAAGCGAGGCGAGAACCGTCCGGCTGGGAGCGGAGCAGCCGTCGCTGTCACGGAGATAAGTGTCGGTTCTGGAAATCTCTCTGCTTACGGCCCACTCGGCTCTAGGAGGGGAAGTCACGTTTGCATAGACAGTGAGTCCGAGCGCAGGTTCCCGAGGTGCTTCCTTGGGGGTGGGAGAAAGAGGTCTCCCGTTTGTCAGTGTTGCTGGTTTCTCTGGACCACGGTGTCCATCTCAGCAGACGCTCGGCTCGAGGAGGGAGACGCAAGGTGGTAAGGTTTCTGGCTGCCTCTCATGTGTTTCTCTCTTGTTGCTCTCTCGTATTGGCCAGTACGTTCTGTCTGTCTGTTTCTGTCTGTGTCTCTGTCCTTGCTCTGCTTCTTCCGTGTCCTTCTACGGGACACTTGCAGGCATTCCAGGTGAGCATCTCCACGGGTTAAGGGCTCCGGAGCCAATGGGAATCATGCAGGTACGCAAAGTAGAGCAAGGGAAAGTGGTGGTGCATCAGGGGAGAATGACTCAGTGTTCTTGTAGCGGTCCCGATAGAGAGGGGAGGGAGGGGCAAGGTCTAAAGGATAGAAGTCCCGCAGCCAGAGACCTTAATGAGTGAGAGCTCACGCTGGGGTTTTTCTTCCACCCTTGCAGACGAATCGGTGCGGGGCCATGTCCGGAGAAGAGACCGTCCGAGATGGACTGGAGCTGCCTGGACGTGATTTTTGGGACACAGGAGGGGTTCTCAGCGTTCGGCCTTCCCATGGCTCTGCGTGAGTAGGAGATGGGTGCTTTAAAATCTTCAAGCGTCCTGGCAGTAGGTTTCTTCTGAGGCAGAGAGCTTCCTGCTGGGGCACGGAGCCTGGTGGCTTGGGGACTGGGGAAGGGGCAGTAGTCGGTTCAACAGAGCGTGGATAGAGATTCAAGGCCTCCTTTCTCTCCGTGTTTCTACAGTTGCAGCGGGAGGGGGTGGCTGCGGTAGGTTATAGGGGTAGGAAAAGCGATGCCGCGTCCTTGCGGACTAAAGGGCTAAGTTTGTTTTTTCCCTCTTTGCTGGGTTCGGTAGCAAGCGATAAGAAGTCAGTCGTCCCGGTGTCCTCCCGTCTGGGGATGGAACGAAAAGGAGAACAGCGAGCTCGGGAGCTTGGTCGAAGCGAGGCGAGAACCGTCCGGCTGGGAGCGGAGCAGCCATCGCTGTCACGGAGATAAGTGTCGGGTCTGGAAATCTCTCGGCTTACGGCCCGCTCGGTTCTAGGAAGGGAAGTCACGTTTTCTGAGACAGCGAGTCCGAGCGGAGGTTTCCGAGGTGCTGCCTTGGTTGTGGGAGAAAGAGGTCTCCCGTTTGTCAGTGGTGCTGGTTTCTCTGGACCACGGTATCCTTCTCAGCAGACGCTCGGCTCGAGGAGGGAGACGCAAGGTGGTAAGGTTTCTGGCTGCCTCTCGTGTGTTTCTCTCTTGTTGCTCTCTCGTATTGGCCAATACGTTCTGTCTGTCTGTTTCTATCTGTGTCTCTGTCCTTGCTCTGCTTCTTCCGTGTCCTTCTACGGGACACTTGCAGGCATTCCAGGTGAGCATCTCCACGGGTTAAGGGCTCCGGAGCCAACAGGAATCATGCAGGTACGCAAGATAGAGCAAGGGAAAGTGGTGGTGCATCAGGGGTGACTGACTCGGTGTTCTTGTAGCGGTCCCGATAGAGAGGGGAGGGAGGGGCAAGGTCTAAAGGATAGAAGTCCCGCAGCCAGAGACCTTAGTGAGTGAGAGCTCACGCTGGGGTTTTTCTTCCGCGCTTGCAGACGAATCGGCGCGGGGCCGTGTCCGGAGAAGAGACCGTCCGAGATGGACTGGAGCTGCCTGGATGTGATTTTTGGGACACAGGAGGGGTTCTTAGCGTTCGGCCTTCCCATGGCTCTGCGTGAGTAGGAGATGGGTGCTTTGAAATCTTCAAGCGTCCTGGCAGTAGGTTTCTTCTGAGGCAGAGAGCTTCCTGCTGGGGCACGGAGCCTGGTGGCTTGGGGACTGGGGAAGGGGCAGTAGTCGGTTCAACAGAGCGTGGATAGAGATTCAAGGCCTCCTTTCTCTCCGTGTTTCTACAGTTGCAGCGGGAGGGGGTGGCTGCGGTGGGTTATAGGGGAGGAAAAGCGATGCCGCGTCCTTGCGGACTAAAGGGCTAAGTTTGTTTTTTCCCTCTTTGCTGGGTTCGGTAGCAAGCGATAAGAAGTCAGTCGTCCCGGTGTCCTCCCGTCTGGGGATGGAACGAAAAGGAGAACAGCGAGCTCGGGAGCTTGGTCGAAGCGAGGCGAGAACCGTCCGGCTGGGAGCGGAGCAGCCATCGCTGTCACGGAGATAAGTGTCGGGTCTGGAAATCTCTCGGCTTACGGCCCGCTCGGTTCTAGGAAGGGAAGTCACGTTTTCTGAGACAGCGAGTCCGAGCGGAGGTTTCCGAGGTGCTGCCTTGGTTGTGGGAGAAAGAGGTCTCCCGTTTGTCAGTGGTGCTGGTTTCTCTAGACCACGGTGTCCTTCTCAGCAGACGCTCGGCTCGAGGAGGGAGACGCAAGGTGGTAAGGTTTCTGGCTGCCTCTCGTGTGTTTCTCTCTTGTTGCTCTCTCGTATTGGCCAATACGTTCTGTCTGTCTGTTTCTGTCTGTGTCTCTGTCCTTGCTCTGCTTCTTCCGTGTCCTTCTACGGGACACTTGCAGGCATTCCAGGTGAGCATCTCCACGGGTTAAGGGCTCCGGAGCCAACGGGAATCATGCAGGTACGCAAGGTAGAGCAAGGGAAAGTGGTGGTGCATCAGGGGTGACTGACTCAGTGTTCTTGTAGCGGTCCCGATAGAGAGGGGAGGGAGGGGCAAGGTCTAAAGGATAGAAGTCCCGCAGCCAGAGACCTTAGTGAGTGAGAGCTCACGCTGGGGTTTTTCTTCCGCGCTTGCAGACGAATCGGCGCGGGGCCGTGTCCGGAGAAGAGACCGTCCGAGATGGACTGGAGCTGCCTGGACGTGATTTTTGGGACACAGGAGGGGTTCTCAGCGTTCGGCCTTCCCATGGCTCTGCGTGAGTAGGAGATGGGTGCTTTAAAATCTTCAAGCGTCCTGGCAGTAGGTTTCTTCTGAGGCAGAGAGCTTCCTGCTGGGGCACGGAGCCTGGTGGCTTGGGGACTGGGGAAGGGGCAGTAGTCGGTTCAACAGAGCGTGGATAGAGATTCAAGGCCTCCTTTCTCTCCGTGTTTCTACAGTTGCAGCGGGAGGGGGTGGCTGCGGTGGGTTATAGGGGAGGAAAAGCGATGCCGCGTCCTTGCGGACTGAAGGGCTAAGTTTGTTTTTTCCCTCTTTGCTGGGTTCGGTAGCAAGCGATAAGAAGTCAGTCGTCCCGGTGTCCTCCCGTCTGGGGATGGAACGAAAAGGAGAACAGCGAGCTCGGGAGCTTGGTCGAAGCGAGGCGAGAACCGTCCGGCTGGGAGCGGAGCAGCCATCGCTGTCACGGAGATAAGTGTCGGGTCTGGAAATCTCTCGGCTTACGGCCCGCTCGGTTCTAGGAAGGGAAGTCACGTTTTCTGAGACAGCGAGTCCGAGCGGAGGTTTCCGAGGTGCTGCCTTGGTTGTGGGAGAAAGAGGTCTCCCGTTTGTCAGTGGTGCTGGTTTCTCTGGACCACGGTGTCCTTCTCAGCAGACGCTCGGCTCGAGGAGGGAGACGCAAGGTGGTAAGGTTTCTGGCTGCCTCTCGTGTGTTTCTCTCTTGTTGCTCTCTCGTATTGGCCAATACGTTCTGTCTGTCTGTTTCTGTCTGTGTCTCTGTCCTTGCTCTGCTTCTTCCGTGTCCTTCTACGGGACACTTGCAGGCATTCCAGGTGAGCATCTCCACGGGTTAAGGGCTCCGGAGCCAACGGGAATCATGCAGGTACGCAAGGTAGAGCAAGGGAAAGTGGTGGTGCATCAGGGGAGAATGACTCGGTGTTCTTGTTGCGGTCCCGATAGAGAGGGGAGGGAGGGGCAAGGTCTAAAGGATAGAAGTCCCGCAGCCAGAGACCTTAGTGAGTGAGAGCTCACGCTGGGGTTTTTCTTCCGCGCTTGCAGACGAATCGGTGCGGGGCCGTGTCCGGAGAAGAAACCGTCCGAGATGGACTGGAGCTGCCTGGACGTGATTTTTGGGACACAGGAGGGGTTCTCAGTGTTCGGCCTTCCCATGGCTCTGCGTGAGTAGGAGATGGGTGCTTTAAAATCTTCAAGCGTCCTGGCAGTAGGTTTCTTCTGAGGCAGAGAGCTTCCTGCTGGGGCACGGAGCCTGGTGGCTTGGGGACTGGGGAAGGGGCAGTAGTCGGTTCAACAGAGCGTGGATAGAGATTCAAGGCCTCCTTTCTCTCCGTGTTTCTACAGTTGCAGCGGGAGGGGGTGGCTGCGGTGGGTTATAGGGGAGGAAAAGCGATGCCGCGTCCTTGCGGACTGAAGGGCTAAGTTTGTTTTTTCCCTCTTTGCTGGGTTCGGTAGCAAGCGATAAGAAGTCAGTCGTCCCGGTGTCCTCCCGTCTGGGGATGGAACGAAAAGGAGAACAGCGAGCTCGGGAGCTTGGTCGAAGCGAGGCGAGAACCGTCCGGCTGGGAGCGGAGCAGCCATCGCTGTCACGGAGATAAGTGTCGGGTCTGGAAATCTCTCGGCTTACGGCCCGCTCGGTTCTAGGAAGGGAAGTCACGTTTTCTGAGACAGCGAGTCCGAGCGGAGGTTTCCGAGGTGCTGCCTTGGTTGTGGGAGAAAGAGGTCTCCCGTTTGTCAGTGGTGCTGGTTTCTCTGGACCACGGTGTCCTTCTCAGCAGATGCTCGGCTCGAGGAGGGAGACGCAAGGTGGTAAGGTTTCTGGCTGCCTCTCGTGTGTTTCTCTCTTGTTGCTCTCTCGTATTGGCCAATACGTTCTGTCTGTCTGTTTCTGTCTGTGTCTCTGTCCTTGCTCTGCTTCTTCCGTGTCCTTCTACGGGACACTTGCAGGCATTCCAGGTGAGCATCTCCACGGGTTAAGGGCTCCGGAGCCAACGGGAATCATGCAGGTACGCAAGGTAGAGCAAGGGAAAGTGGTGGTGCATCAGGGGTGACTGACTCAGTGTTCTTGTAGCGGTCCCGATAGAGAGGGGAGGGACGGGCAAGGTCTAAAGGATAGAAGTCCCGCAGCCAGAGACCTTAGTGAGTGAGAGCTCACGCTGGGGTTTTTCTTCCGCGCTTGCAGACGAATCGGCGCGGGGCCGTGTCCGGAGAAGAAACCGTCCGAGATGGACTGGAGCTGCCTGGACGTGATTTTTGGGACACAGGAGGGGTTCTCAGCGTTCGGCCTTCCCATGGCTCTGCGTGAGTAGGAGATGGGTGCTTTGAAATCTTCAAGCGTCCTGGCAGTAGGTTTCTTCTGAGGCAGAGAGCTTCCTGCTGGGGCACGGAGCCTGGTGGCTTGGGGACTGGGGAAGGGGCAGTAGTCGGTTCAACAGAGCGTGGATAGAGATTCAAGGCCTCCTTTCTCTCCGTGTTTCTACAGTTGCAGCGGGAGGGGGTGGCTGCGGTGGGTTATAGGGGAGGAAAAGCGATGCCGCGTCCTTGCGGACTGAAGGGCTAAGTTTGTTTTTTCCCTCTTTGCTGGGTTTGGTAGCAAGCGATAAGAAGTCAGTCGTCCCGGTGTCCTCCCGTCTGGGGATGGAACGAAAAGGAGAACAGCGAGCTCGGGAGCTTGGTCGAAGCGAGGCGAGAACCGTCCGTCTGGGAGCGGAGCAGCCATCGCTGTCACGGAGATAAGTGTCGGGTCTGGAAATCTCTCGGCTTACGGCCCGCTCGGTTCTAGGAAGGGAAGTCACGTTTTCTGAGACAGCGAGTCCGAGCGGAGGTTTCCGAGGTGCTGCCTTGGTTGTGGGAGAAAGAGGTCTCCCGTTTGTCAGTGGTGCTGGTTTCTCTAGACCACGGTGTCCTTCTCAGCAGACGCTCGGCTCGAGGAGGGAGACGCAAGGTGGTAAGGTTTCTGGCTGCCTCTCGTGTGTTTCTCTCTTGTTGCTCTCTCGTATTGGCCAATACGTTCTGTCTGTCTGTTTCTGTCTGTGTCTCTGTCCTTGCTCTGCTTCTTCCGTGTCCTTCTACGGGACACTTGCAGGCATTCCAGGTGAGCATCTCCACGGGTTAAGGGCTCCGGAGCCAACAGGAATCATGCAGTTACGCAAGATAGAGCAAGGGAAAGTGGTGGTGCATCAGGGGTGACTGACTCAGTGTTCTTGTAGCGGTCCCGATAGAGAGGGGAGGGAGGGGCAAGGTCTAAAGGATAGAAGTCCCGCAGCCAGAGACCTTAGTGAGTGAGAGCTCACGCTGGGGTTTTTCTTCCGCGCTTGCAGACGAATCGGCGCGGGGCCGTGTCCGGAGAAGAGACCGTCCGAGATGGACTGGAGCTGCCTGGACGTGATTTTTGGGACACAGGAGGGGTTCTCAGCGTTCGGCCTTCCCATGGCTCTGCGTGAGTAGGAGATGGGTGCTTTAAAATCTTCAAGCGTCCTGGCAGTAGGTTTCTTCTGAGGCAGAGAGCTTCCTGCTGGGGCACGGAGCCTGGTGGCTTGGGGACTGGGGAAGGGGCAGTAGTCGGTTCAACAGAGCGTGGATAGAGATTCAAGGCCTCCTTTCTCTCCGTGTTTCTACAGTTGCAGCGGGAGGGGGTGGCTGCGGTGGGTTATAGGGGAGGAAAAGCGATGCCGCGTCCTTGCGGACTGAAGGGCTAAGTTTGTTTTTTCCCTCTTTGCTGGGTTCGGTAGCAAGCGATAAGAAGTCAGTCGTCCCGGTGTCCTCCCGTCTGGGGATGGAACGAAAAGGAGAACAGCGAGCTCGGGAGCTTGGTCGAAGCGAGGCGAGAACCGTCCGGCTGGGAGCGGAGCAGCCATCGCTGTCACGGAGATAAGTGTCGGGTCTGGAAATCTCTCGGCTTACGGCCCGCTCGGTTCTAGGAAGGGAAGTCACGTTTTCTGAGACAGCGAGTCCGAGCGGAGGTTTCCGAGGTGCTGCCTTGGTTGTGGGAGAAAGAGGTCTCCCGTTTGTCAGTGGTGCTGGTTTCTCTGGACCACGGTGTCCTTCTCAGCAGACGCTCGGCTCGAGGAGGGAGACGCAAGGTGGTAAGGTTTCTGGCTGCCTCTCGTGTGTTTCTCTCTTGTTGCTCTCCCGTATTGGCCAATACGTTCTGTCTGTCTGTTTCTGTCTGTGTCTCTGTCCTTGCTCTGCTTCTTCCGTGTCCTTCTACGGGACACTTGCAGGCATTCCAGGTGAGCATCTCCACGGGTTAAGGGCTCCGGAGCCAACGGGAATCATGCAGGTACGCAAGGTAGAGCAAGGGAAAGTGGTGGTGCATCAGGGGTGACTGACTCAGTGTTCTTGTAGCGGTCCCGATAGAGAGGGGAGGGAGGGGCAAGGTCTAAAGGATAGAAGTCCCGCAGCCAGAGACCTTAGTGAGTGAGAGCTCACGCTGGGGTTTTTCTTCCGCCCTTGCAGACGAATCGGCGCGGGGCCATGTCCGGAGAAGAAACCGTCCGAGATGGACTGGAGCTGCCTGGACGTGATTTTTGGGACACAGGAGGGGTTCTCAACGTTCGGCCTTCCCATGGCTCTGCGTGAGTAGAAGATGGGTGCTTTGAAATCTTCAAGCGTCCTGGCAGTAGGTTTCTTCTGAGGCAGAGAGCTTCCTGCTGGGGCACGGAGCCTGGTGGCTTGGGGACTGGGGAAGGGGCAGTAGTCGGTTCAACAGAGCGTGGATAGAGATTCAAGGCCTCCTTTCTCTCCGTGTTTCTACAGTTGCAGCGGGAGGGGGTGGCTGCGGTGGCTTATAGGGGAGGAAAAGCGATGCCGCGTCCTTGCGGACTGAAGGGCTAAGTTTGTTTTTTCCCTCTTTGCTGGGTTGGGTAGCAAGCGATAAGAAGTCAGTCGTCCCGGTGTCCTCCCGTCTGGGGATGGAACGAAAAGGAGAACAGCGAGCTCGGGAGCTTGGTCGAAGCGAGGCGAGAACCGTCCGGCTGGGAGCGGAGCAGCCATCGCTGTCACGGAGATAAGTGTCGGGTCTGGAAATCTCTCGGCTTACGGCCCGCTCGGTTCTAGGAAGGGAAGTCACGTTTTCTGAGACAGCGAGTCCGAGCGGAGGTTTCCGAGGTGCTGCCTTGGTTGTGGGAGAAAGAGGTCTCCCGTTTGTCAGTGGTGCTGGTTTCTCTGGACCACGGTGTCCTTCTCAGCAGACGCTCGGCTCGAGGAGGGAGACGCAAGGTGGTAAGGTTTCTGGCTGCCTCTCGTGTGTTTCTCTCTTGTTGCTCTCCCGTATTGGCCAATACGTTCTGTCTGTCTGTTTCTGTCTGTGTCTCTGTCCTTGCTCTGCTTCTTCCGTGTCCTTCTACGGGACACTTGCAGGCATTCCAGGTGAGCATCTCCACGGGTTAAGGGCTCCGGAGCCAACGGGAATCATGCAGGTACGCAAGGTAGAGCAAGGGAAAGTGGTGGTGCATCAGGGGTGACTGACTCGGTGTTCTTGTTGCGGTCCCGATAGAGAGGGGAGGGAGGGGCAAGGTCTAAAGGATAGAAGTCCCGCAGCCAGAGACCTTAGTGAGTGAGAGCTCACGCTGGGGTTTTTCTTCCGCGCTTGCAGACGAATCGGCGCGGGGCCGTGTCCGGAGAAGAGACCGTCCGAGATGGACTGGAGCTGCCTGGACGTGATTTTTGGGACACAGGAGGGGTTCTTAGCGTTCGGCCTTCCCATAGCTCTGCGTGAGTAGGAGATGGGTGCTTTGAAATCTTCAAGCGTCCTGGCAGTAGGTTTCTTCTGAGGCAGAGAGCTTCCTGCTGGGGCACGGAGCCTGGTGGCTTGGGGACTGGGGAAGGGGCAGTAGTCGGTTCAACAGAGCGTGGATAGAGATTCAAGGCCTCCTTTCTCTCCGTGTTTCTACAGTTGCAGCGGGAGGGGGTGGCTGCGGTGGGTTATAGGGGAGGAAAAGCGATGCCGCGTCCTTGCGGACTGAAGGGCTAAGTTTGTTTTTTCCCTCTTTGCTGGGTTCGGTAGCAAGCGATAAGAAGTCAGTCGTCCCGGTGTCCTCCCGTCTGGGGATGGAACGAAAAGGAGAACAGCGAGCTCCGGAGCTTGGTCGAAGCGAGGCGAGAACCGTCCGGCTGGGAGCGGAGCAGCCATCGCTGTCACGGAGATAAGTGTCGGGTCTGGAAATCTCTCGGCTTACGGCCCGCTCGGTTCTAGGAAGGGAAGTCACGTTTTCTGAGACAGCGAGTCCGAGCGGAGGTTTCCGAGGTGCTGCCTTGGTTGTGGAAGAAAGAGGTCTCCCGTTTGTCAGTGGTGCTGGTTTCTCTGGACCACGGTGTCCTTCTCAGCAGACGCTCGGCTCGAGGAGGGAGACGCAAGGTGGTAAGGTTTCTGGCTGCCTCTCGTGTGTTTCTCTCTTGTTGCTCTCTCGTATTGGCCAATACGTTCTGTCTGTCTGTTTCTATCTGTGTCTCTGTCCTTGCTCTGCTTCTTCCGTGTCCTTCTACGGGACACTTGCAGGCATTCCAGGTGAGCATCTCCACGGGTTAAGGGCTCCGGAGCCAACGGGAATCATGCAGGTACGCAAGGTAGAGCAAGGGAAAGTGGTGGTGCATCAGGGGAGACTGACTCGGTGTTCTTGTTGCGGTCCCGATAGAGAGGGGAGGGAGGGGCAAGGTCTAAAGGATAGAAGTCCCGCAGCCAGAGACCTTAGTGAGTGAGAGCTCACGCTGGGGTTTTTCTTCCGCCCTTGCAGACGAATCGGCGCGGGGCCATGTCCGGAGAAGAGACCGTCCGAGATGGACTGGAGCTGCCTGGACGTGATTTTTGGGACACAGGAGGGGTTCTCAACGTTCGGCCTTCCCATGGCTCTGCGTGAGTAGGAGATGGGTGCTTTGAAATCTTCAAGCGTCCTGGCAGTAGGTTTCTTCTGAGGCAGAGAGCTTCCTGCTGGGGCACGGAGCCTGGTGGCTTGGGGACTGGGGAAGGGGCAGTAGTCGGTTCAACAGAGCGTGGATAGAGATTCAAGGCCTCCTTTCTCTCCGTGTTTCTACAGTTGCAGCGGGAGGGGGTGGCTGCGGTGGGTTATAGGGGAGGAAAAGCAATGCCGCGTCCTTGCGGACTGAAGGGCTAAGTTTGTTTTTTCCCTCTTTGCTGGGTTCGGTAGCAAGCGATAAGAAGTCAGTCGTCCCGGTGTCCTCCCGTCTGGGGATGGAACGAAAAGGAGAACAGCGAGCTCCGGAGCTTGGTCGAAGCGAGGCGAGAACCGTCCGTCTGGGAGCGGAGCAGCCATCGCTGTCACGGAGATAAGTGTCGGGTCTGGAAATCTCTCGGCTTACGGCCCGCTCGGTTCTAGGAAGGGAAGTCACGTTTTCTGAGACAGCGAGTCCGAGCGGAGGTTTCCGAGGTGCTGCCTTGGTTGTGGGAGAAAGAGGTCTCCCGTTTGTCAGTGGTGCTGGTTTCTCTGGACCACGGTGTCCTTCTCAGCAGACGCTCGGCTCGAGGAGGGAGACGCAAGGTGGTAAGGTTTCTGGCTGCCTCTCGTGTGTTTCTCTCTTGTTGCTCTCCCGTATTGGCCAATACGTTCTGTCTGTCTGTTTCTGTCTGTGTCTCTGTCCTTGCTCTGCTTCTTCCGTGTCCTTCTACGGGACACTTGCAGGCATTCCAGGTGAGCATCTCCACGGGTTAAGGGCTCCGGAGCCAACGGGAATCATGCAGGTACGCAAGGTAGAGCAAGGGAAAGTGGTGGTGCATCAGGGGTGACTGACTCAGTGTTCTTGTAGCGGTCCCGATAGAGAGGGGAGGGAGGGGCAAGGTCTAAAGGATAGAAGTCCCGCAGCCAGAGACCTTAGTGAGTGAGAGCTCACGCTGGGGTTTTTCTTCCGCGCTTGCAGACGAATCGGCGCGGGGCCGTGTCCGGAGAAGAGACCGTCCGAGATGGACTGGAGCTGCCTGGACGTGATTTTTGGGACACAGGAGGGGTTCTCAGCGTTCGGCCTTCCCATGGCTCTGCGTGAGTAGGAGATGGGTGCTTTGAAATCTTCAAGCGTCCTGGCAGTAGGTTTCTTCTGAGGCAGAGAGCTTCCTGCTGGGGCACGGAGCCTGGTGGCTTGGGGACTGGGGAAGGGGCAGTAGTCGGTTCAACAGAGCGTGGATAGAGATTCAAGGCCTCCTTTCTCTCCGTGTTTCTACAGTTGCAGCGGGAGGGGGTGGCTGCGGTGGGTTATAGGGGAGGAAAAGCGATGCCGCGTCCTTGCGGACTGAAGGGCTAAGTTTGTTTTTTCCCTCTTTGCTGGGTTCGGTAGCAAGCGATAAGAAGTCAGTCGTCCCGGTGTCCTCCCGTCTGGGGATGGAACGAAAAGGAGAACAGCGAGCTCGGGAGCTTGGTCGAAGCGAGGCGAGAACCGTCCGGCTGGGAGCGGAGCAGCCGTCGCTGTCACGGAGATAAGTGTCGGGTCTGGAAATCTCTCGGCTTACGGCCCGCTCGGTTCTAAGAAGGGAAGTCACGTTTTCTGAGACAGCGAGTCCGAGCGGAGGTTTCCGAGGTGCTGCCTTGGTTGTGGAAGAAAGAGGTCTCCCGTTTGTCAGTGGTGCTGGTTTCTCTGGACCACGGTGTCCTTCTCAGCAGACGCTCGGCTCGAGGAGGGAGACGCAAGGTGGTAAGGTTTCTGGCTGCCTCTCGTGTGTTTCTCTCTTGTTGCTCTCTCGTATTGGCCAATACGTTCTGTCTGTCTGTTTCTGTCTGTGTCTCTGTCCTTGCTCTGCTTCTTCCGTGTCCTTCTACGGGACACTTGCAGGCATTCCAGGTGAGCATCTCCACGGGTTAAGGGCTCCGGAGCCAACGGGAATCATGCAGGTACGCAAGGTAGAGCAAGGGAAAGTGGTGGTGCATCAGGGGTGACTGACTCAGTGTTCTTGTAGCGGTCCCGATAGAGAGGGGAGGGAGGGGCAAGGTGTAAAGGATAGAAGTCCCGCAGCCAGAGACCTTAGTGAGTGAGAGCTCACGCTGGGGTTTTTCTTCCGCGCTTGCAGACGAATCGGTGCGGGGCCGTGTCCGGAGAAGAAACCGTCCGAGATGGACTGGAGCTGCCTGGACGTGATTTTTGGGACACAGGAGGGGTTCTTAGCGTTCGGCCTTCCCATGGCTCTGCGTGAGTAGGAGATGGGTGCTTTGAAATCTTCAAGCGTCCTGGCAGTAGGTTTCTTCTGAGGCAGAGAGCTTCCTGCTGGGGCACGGAGCCTGGTGGCTTGGGGACTGGGGAAGGGGCAGTAGTCGGTTCAACAGAGCGTGGATAGAGATTCAAGGCCTCCTTTCTCTCCGTGTTTCTACAGTTGCAGCGGGAGGGGGTGGCTGCGGTAGGTTATAGGGGAGGAAAAGCGATGCCGCGTCCTTGCGGACTGAAGGGCTAAGTTTGTTTTTTCCCTCTTTGCTGGGTTCGGTAGCAAGCGATAAGAAGTCAGTCGTCCCGGTGTCCTCCCGTCTGGGGATGGAACGAAAAGGAGAACAGCGAGCTCGGGAGCTTGGTCGAAGCGAGGCGAGAACCGTCCGGCTGGGAGCGGAGCAGCCATCGCTGTCACGGAGATAAGTGTCGGGTCTGGAAATCTCTCGGCTTACGGCCCGCTCGGTTCTAGGAAGGGAAGTCACGTTTTCTGAGACAGCGAGTCCGAGCGGAGGTTTCCGAGGTGCTGCCTTGGTTGTGGGAGAAAGAGGTCTCCCGTTTGTCAGTGGTGCTGGTTTCTCTGGACCACGGTGTCCTTCTCAGCAGACGCTCGGCTCGAGGAGGGAGACGCAAGGTGGTAAGGTTTCTGGCTGCCTCTCGTGTGTTTCTCTCTTGTTGCTCTCTCGTATTGGCCAATACGTTCTGTCTGTCTGTTTCTGTCTGTGTCTCTGTCCTTGCTCTGCTTCTTCCGTGTCCTTCTACGGGACACTTGCAGGCATTCCAGGTGAGCATCTCCACGGGTTAAGGGCTCCGGAGCCAACGGGAATCATGCAGGTACGCAAGGTAGAGCAAGGGAAAGTGGTGGTGCATCAGGGGTGACTGACTCAGTGTTCTTGTAGCGGTCCCGATAGAGAGGGGAGGGAGGGGCAAGGTCTAAAGGATAGAAGTCCCGCAGCCAGAGACCTTAATGAGTGAGAGCTCACGCTGGGGTTTTTCTTCCGCGCTTGCAGACGAATCGGCGCGGGGCCGTGTCCGGAGAAGAAACCGTCCGAGATGGACTGGAGCTGCCTGGACGTGATTTTTGGGACACAGGAGGGGTTCTTAGCGTTCGGCCTTCCCATTGCTCTGCGTGAGTAGGAGATGGGTGCTTTGAAATCTTCAAGCGTCCTGGCAGTAGGTTTCTTCTGAGGCAGAGAGCTTCCTGCTGGGGCACGGAGCCTGGTGGCTTGGGGACTGGGGAAGGGGCAGTAGTCGGTTCAACAGAGCGTGGATAGAGATTCAAGGCCTCCTTTCTCTCCGTGTTTCTACAGTTGCAGCGGGAGGGGGTGGCTGCGGTGGGTTATAGGGGAGGAAGAGCGATGCCGCGTCCTTGCGGACTGAAGGGCTAAGTTTGTTTTTTCCCTCTTTGCTGGGTTCGGTAGCAAGCGATAAGAAGTCAGTCGTCCCGGTGTCCTCCCGTCTGGGGATGGAACGAAAAGGAGAACAGCGAGCTCGGGAGCTTGGTCGAAGCGAGGCGAGAACCGTCCGGCTGGGAGCGGAGCAGCCATCGCTGTCACGGAGATAAGTGTCGGGTCTGGAAATCTCTCGGCTTACGGCCCGCTCGGTTCTAGGAAGGGAAGTCACGTTTTCTGAGACAGCGAGTCCGAGCGGAGGTTTCCGAGGTGCTGCCTTGGTTGTGGGAGAAAGAGGTCTCCCGTTTGTCAGTGGTGCTGGTTTCTCTGGACCACGGTGTCCTTCTCAGCAGACGCTCGGCTCGAGGAGGGAGACGCAAGGTGGTAAGGTTTCTGGCTGCCTCTCGTGTGTTTCTCTCTTGTTGCTCTCCCGTATTGGCCAATACGTTCTGTCTGTCTGTTTCTGTCTGTGTCTCTGTCCTTGCTCTGCTTCTTCCGTGTCCTTCTACGGGACACTTGCAGGCATTCCAGGTGAGCATCTCCACGGGTTAAGGGCTCCGGAGCCAACGGGAATCATGCAGGTACGCAAGGTAGAGCAAGGGAAAGTGGTGGTGCATCAGGGGAGAATGACTCGGTGTTCTTGTTGCGGTCACGATAGAGAGGGGAGGGAGGGGCAAGGTCTAAAGGATAGAAGTCCCGCAGCCAGAGACCTTAGTGAGTGAGAGCTCACGCTGGGGGTTTTCTTCCGCGCTTGCAGACGAATCGGCGCGGGGCCGTGTCCGGAGAAGAGACCGTCCGAGATGGACTGGAGCTGCCTGGACGTGATTTTTGGGACACAGGAGGGGTTCTCAGCGTTCGGCCTTCCCATGGCTCTGCGTGAGTAGGAGATGGGTGCTTTGAAATCTTCAAGCGTCCTGGCAGTAGGTTTCTTCTGAGGCAGAGAGCTTCCTGCTGGGGCACGGAGCCTGGTGGCTTGGGGACTGGGGAAGGGGCAGTAGTCGGTTCAACAGAGCGTGGATAGAGATTCAAGGCCTCCTTTCTCTCCGTGTTTCTACAGTTGCAGCGGGAGGGGGTGGCTGCGGTGGGTTATAGGGGAGGAAAAGCGATGCCGCGTCCTTGCGGACTGAAGGGCTAAGTTTGTTTTTTCCCTCTTTGCTGGGTTCGGTAGCAAGCGATAAGAAGTCAGTCGTCCCGGTGTCCTCCCGTCTGGGGATGGAACGAAAAGGAGAACAGCGAGCTCGGGAGCTTGGTCGAAGCGAGGCGAGAACCGTCCGGCTGGGAGCGGAGCAGCCATCGCTGTCACGGAGATAAGTGTCGGGTCTGGAAATCTCTCGGCTTACGGCCCGCTCGGTTCTAGGAAGGGAAGTCACGTTTTCTGAGACAGCGAGTCCGAGCGGAGGTTTCCGAGGTGCTGCCTTGGTTGTGGAAGAAAGAGGTCTCCCGTTTGTCAGTGGTGCTGGTTTCTCTGGACCACGGTGTCCTTCTCAGCAGACGCTCGGCTCGAGGAGGGAGACGCAAGGTGGTAAGGTTTCTGGCTGCCTCTCGTGTGTTTCTCTCTTGTTGCTCTCTCGTATTGGCCAATACGTTCTGTCTGTCTGTTTCTGTCTGTGTCTCTGTCCTTGCTCTGCTTCTTCCGTGTCCTTCTACGGGACACTTGCAGGCATTCCAGGTGAGCATCTCCACGGGTTAAGGGCTCCGGAGCCAACGGGAATCATGCAGGTACGCAAGATAGCGCAAGGGAAAGTGGTGGTGCATCAGGGGTGACTGACTCGGTGTTCTTGTAGCGGTCCCGATAGAGAGGGGAGGGAGGGGCAAGGTCTAAAGGATAGAAGTCCCGCAGCCAGAGACCTTAGTGAGTGAGAGCTCACGCTGGGGTTTTTCTTCCGCCCTTGCAGACGAATCGGCGCGGGGCCGTGTCCGGAGAAGAGACCGTCCGAGATGGACTGGAGCTGCCTGGACGTGATTTTTGGGACACAGGAGGGGTTCTCAGCGTTCGGCCTTCCCATGGCTCTGCGTGAGTAGGAGATGGGTGCTTTGAAATCTTCAAGCGTCCTGGCAGTAGGTTTCTTCTGAGGCAGAGAGCTTCCTGCTGGGGCACGGAGCCTGGTGGCTTGGGGACTGGGGAAGGGGCAGTAGTCGGTTCAACAGAGCGTGGATAGAGATTCAAGGCCTCCTTTCTCTCCGTCTTTCTACAGTTGCAGCGGGAGGGGGTGGCTGCGGTGGGTTATAGGGGAGGAAAAGCGATGCCGCGTCCTTGCGGACTGAAGGGCTAAGTTTGTTTTTTCCCTCTTTGCTGGGTTCGGTAGCAAGCGATAAGAAGTCAGTCGTCCCGGTGTCCTCCCGTCTGGGGATGGAACGAAAAGGAGAACAGCGAGCTCGGGAGCTTGGTCGAAGCGAGGCGAGAACCGTCCGGCTGGGAGCGGAGCAGCCATCGCTGTCACGGAGATAAGTGTCGGGTCTGGAAATCTCTCGGCTTACGGCCCGCTCGGTTCTAGGAAGGGAAGTCACGTTTTCTGAGACAGCGAGTCCGAGCGGAGGTTTCCGAGGTGCTGCCTTGGTTGTGGAAGAAAGAGGTCTCCCGTTTGTCAGTGGTGCTGGTTTCTCTGGACCACGGTGTCCTTCTCAGCAGACGCTCGGCTCGAGGAGGGAGACGCAAGGTGGTAAGGTTTCTGGCTGCCTCTCGTGTGTTTCTCTCTTGTTGCTCTCTCGTATTGGCCAATACGTTCTGTCTGTCTGTTTCTGTCTGTGTCTCTGTCCTTGCTCTGCTTCTTCCGTGTCCTTCTACGGGACACTTGCAGGCATTCCAGGTGAGCATCTCCACGGGTTAAGGGCTCCGGAGCCAACGGGAATCATGCAGGTACGCAAGGTAGAGCAAGGGAAAGTGGTGGTGCATCAGGGGAGAATGACTCGGTGTTCTTGTTGCGGTCCCGATAGAGAGGGGAGGGAGGGGCAAGGTCTAAAGGATAGAAGTCCCGCAGCCAGAGACCTTAGTGAGTGAGAGCTCACGCTGGGGTTTTTCTTCCGCGCTTGCAGACGAATCGGCGCGGGGCCATGTCCGGAGAAGAGACCGTCCGAGATGGACTGGAGCTGCCTGGACGTGATTTTTGGGACACAGGAGGGGTTCTTAGCGTTCGGCCTTCCCATGGCTCTGCGTGAGTAGGAGATGGGTGCTTTGAAATCTTCAAGCGTCCTGGCAGTAGGTTTCTTCTGAGGCAGAGAGCTTCCTGCTGGGGCACGGAGCCTGGTGGCTTGGGGACTGGGGAAGGGGCAGTAGTCGGTTCAACAGAGCGTGGATAGAGATTCAAGGCCTCCTTTCTCTCCGTGTTTCTACAGTTGCAGCGGGAGGGGGTGGCTGCGGTGGGTTATAGGGGAGGAAAAGCGATGCCGCGTCCTTGCGGACTGAAGGGCTAAGTTTGTTTTTTCCCTCTTTGCTGGGTTCGGTAGCAAGCGATAAGAAGTCAGTCGTCCCGGTGTCCTCCCGTCTGGGGATGGAACGAAAAGGAGAACAGCGAGCTCGGGAGCTTGGTCGAAGCGAGGCGAGAACCATCCGGCTGGGAGCGGAGCAGCCATCGCTGTCACGGAGATAAGTGTCGGGTCTGGAAATCTCTCGGCTTACGGCCCGCTCGGTTCTAGGAAGGGAAGTCACGTTTTCTGAGACAGCGAGTCCGAGCGGAGGTTTCCGAGGTGCTGCCTTGGTTGTGGGAGAAAGAGCTCTCCCGTTTGTCAGTGGTGCTGGATTCTCTGGACCACGGTGTCCTTCTCAGCAGACGCTCGGCTCGAGGAGGGAGACGCAAGGTGGTAAGGTTTCTGGCTGCCTCTCGTGTGTTTCTCTCTTGTTGCTCTCTCGTATTGGCCAATGCGTTCTGTCTGTCTGTTTCTGTCTGTGTCTCTGTCCTTGCTCTGCTTCTTCCGGGTCCTTCTATGGGACACTTGCAGGCATTCCAGGTGAGCATCTCCACGGGTTAAGGGCTCCGGAGCCAACAGGAATCATGCAGGTACGCAAGATAGCGCAAGGGAAAGTGGTGGTGCATCAGGGGTGACTGACTCAGTGTTCTTGTAGCGGTCCCGATAGAGAGGGGAGGGAGGGGCAAGGTCTAAAGGATAGAAGTCCCGCAGCCAGAGACCTTAGTGAGTGAGAGCTCACGCTGGGGTTTTTCTTCCGCGCTTGCAGACGAATCGGCGCGGGGCCGTGTCCGGAGAAGAGACCGTCCGAGATGGACTGGAGCTGCCTGGACGTGATTTTTGGGACACAGGAGGGGTTCTCAGCGTTCGGCCTTCCCATGGCTCTGCGTGAGTAGGAGATGGGTGCTTTGAAATCTTCAAGCGTCCTGGCAGTAGGTTTCTTCTGAGGCAGAGAGCTTCCTGCTGGGGCACGGAGCCTGGTGGCTTGGGGACTGGGGAAGGGGCAGTAGTCGGTTCAACAGAGCGTGGATAGAGATTCAAGGCCTCCTTTCTCTCCGTGTTTCTACAGTTGCAGCGGGAGGGGGTGGCTGCGGTGGGTTATAGGGGAGGAAAAGCGATGCCGCGTCCTTGCGGACTGAAGGGCTAAGTTTGTTTTTTCCCTCTTTGCTGGGTTCGGTAGCAAGCGATAAGAAGTCAGTCGTCCCGGTGTCCTCCCGTCTGGGGATGGAACGAAAAGGAGAACAGCGAGCTCGGGAGCTTGGTCGAAGCGAGGCGAGAACCATCCGGCTGGGAGCGGAGCAGCCATCGCTGTCACGGAGATAAGTGTCGGGTCTGGAAATCTCTCGGCTTACGGCCCGCTCGGTTCTAGGAAGGGAAGTCACGTTTTCTGAGACAGCGAGTCCGAGCGGAGGTTTCCGAGGTGCTGCCTTGGTTGTGGAAGAAAGAGGTCTCCCGTTTGTCAGTGGTGCTGGTTTCTCTGGACCACGGTGTCCTTCTCAGCAGACGCTCGGCTCGAGGAGGGAGACGCAAGGTGGTAAGGTTTCTGGCTGCCTCTCGTGTGTTTCTCTCTTGTTGCTCTCTCGTATTGGCCAATACGTTCTGTCTGTCTGTTTCTGTCTGTGTCTCTGTCCTTGCTCTGCTTCTTCCGTGTCCTTCTACGGGACACTTGCAGGCATTCCAGGTGAGCATCTCCACGGGTTAAGGGCTCCGGAGCCAACGGGAATCATGCAGGTACGCAAGGTAGAGCAAGGGAAAGTGGTGGTGCATCAGGGGTGACTGACTCGGTGTTCTTGTAGCGGTCCCGATAGAGAGGGGAGGGAGGGGCAAGGTCTAAAGGATAGAAGTCCCGCAGCCAGAGACCTTAGTGAGTGAGAGCTCACGCTGGGGTTTTTCTTCCGCGCTTGCAGACGAATCGGTGCGGGGCCGTGTCCGGAGAAGAAACCGTCCGAGATGGACTGGAGCTGCCTGGACGTGATTTTTGGGACACAGGAGGGGTTCTTAGCGTTCGGCCTTCCCATGGCTCTGCGTGAGTAGGAGATGGGTGCTTTGAAATCTTCAAGCGTCCTGGCAGTAGGTTTCTTCTGAGGCAGAGAGCTTCCTGCTGGGGCACGGAGCCTGGTGGCTTGGGGACTGGGGAAGGGGCAGTAGTCGGTTCAACAGAGCGTGGATAGAGATTCAAGGCCTCCTTTCTCTCCGTGTTTCTACAGTTGCAGCGGGAGGGGGTGGCTGCGGTGGGTTATAGGGGAGGAAAAGCGATGCCGCGTCCTTGCGGACTGAAGGGCTAAGTTTGTTTTTTCCCTCTTTGCTGGGTTCGGTAGCAAGCGATAAGAAGTCAGTCGTCCCGGTGTCCTCCCGTCTGGGGATGGAACGAAAAGGAGAACAGCGAGCTCGGGAGCTTGGTCGAAGCGAGGCGAGAACCGTCCGGCTGGGAGCGGAGCAGCCATCGCTGTCACGGAGATAAGTGTCGGGTCTGGAAATCTCTCGGCTTACGGCCCGCTCGGTTCTAGGAAGGGAAGTCACGTTTTCTGAGACAGCGAGTCCGAGCGGAGGTTTCCGAGGTGCTGCCTTGGTTGTGGGAGAAAGAGCTCTCCCGTTTGTCAGTGGTGCTGGATTCTCTGGACCACGGTGTCCTTCTCAGCAGACGCTCGGCTCGAGGAGGGAGACGCAAGGTGGTAAGGTTTCTGGCTGCCTCTCGTGTGTTTCTCTCTTGTTGCTCTCTCGTATTGGCCAATGCGTTCTGTCTGTCTGTTTCTGTCTGTGTATCTGTCCTTGCTCTGCTTCTTCCGGGTCCTTCTACGGGACACTTGCAGGCATTCCAGGTGAGCATCTCCACGGGTTAAGGGCTCCGGAGCCAACAGGAATCATGCAGGTACGCAAGATAGCGCAAGGGAAAGTGGTGGTGCATCAGGGGTGACTGACTCAGTGTTCTTGTAGCGGTCCCGATAGAGAGGGGAGGGAGGGGCAAGGTCTAAAGGATAGAAGTCCCGCAGCCAGAGACCTTAGTGAGTGAGAGCTCACGCTGGGGTTTTTCTTCCGCGCTTGCAGACGAATCGGCGCGGGGCCGTGTCCGGAGAAGAGACCGTCCGAGATGGACTGGAGCTGCCTGGACGTGATTTTTGGGACACAGGAGGGGTTCTCAGCGTTCGGCCTTCCCATGGCTCTGCGTGAGTAGGAGATGGGTGCTTTGAAATCTTCAAGCGTCCTGGCAGTAGGTTTCTTCTGAGGCAGAGAGCTTCCTGCTGGGGCACGGAGCCTGGTGGCTTGGGGACTGGGGAAGGGGCAGTAGTCGGTTTAACAGAGCGTGGATAGAGATTCAAGGCCTCCTTTCTCTCCGTGTTTCTACAGTTGCAGTGGGAGGGGGTGGCTGCGGTGGGTTATAGGGGAGGAAGAGCGATGCCGCGTCCTTGCGGACTGAAGGGCTAAGTTTGTTTTTTCCCTCTTTGCTGGGTTCGGTAGCAAGCGATAAGAAGTCAGTCGTCCCGGTGTCCTCCCGTCTGGGGATGGAACGAAAAGGAGAACAGCGAGCTCGGGAGCTTGGTCGAAGCGAGGCGAGAACCATCCGGCTGGGAGCGGAGCAGCCATCGCTGTCACGGAGATAAGTGTCGGGTCTGGAAATCTCTCGGCTTACGGCCCGCTCGGTTCTAGGAAGGGAAGTCACGTTTTCTGAGACAGCGAGTCCGAGCGGAGGTTTCCGAGGTGCTGCCTTGGTTGTGGAAGAAAGAGGTCTCCCGTTTGTCAGTGGTGCTGGTTTCTCTGGACCACGGTGTCCTTCTCAGCAGACGCTCGGCTCGAGGAGGGAGACGCAAGGTGGTAAGGTTTCTGGCTGCCTCTCGTGTGTTTCTCTCTTGTTGCTCTCTCGTATTGGCCAATACGTTCTGTCTGTCTGTTTCTGTCTGTGTCTCTGTCCTTGCTCTGCTTCTTCCGTGTCCTTCTACGGGACACTTGCAGGCATTCCAGGTGAGCATCTCCACGGGTTAAGGGCTCCGGAGCCAACAGGAATCATGCAGGTACGCAAGATAGCGCAAGGGAAAGTGGTGGTGCATCAGGGGTGACTGACTCAGTGTTCTTGTAGCGGTCCCGATAGAGAGGGGAGGGAGGGGCAAGGTCTAAAGGATAGAAGTCCCGCAGCCAGAGACCTTAGTGAGTGAGAGCTCACGCTGGGGTTTTTCTTCCGCGCTTGCAGACGAATCGGCGCGGGGCCGTGTCCGGAGAAGAGACCGTCCGAGATGGACTGGAGCTGCCTGGACGTGATTTTTGGGACACAGGAGGGGTTCTCAGCGTTCGGCCTTCCCATGGCTCTGCGTGAGTAGGAGATGGGTGCTTTGAAATCTTCAAGCGTCCTGGCAGTAGGTTTCTTCTGAGGCAGAGAGCTTCCTGCTGGGGCACGGAGCTTGGTGGCTTGGGGACTGGGGAAGGGGCAGTAGTCGGTTTAACAGAGCGTGGATAGAGATTCAAGGCCTCCTTTCTCTCCGTGTTTCTACAGTTGCAGCGGGAGGGGGTGGCTGCGGTGGGTTATAGGGGAGGAAGAGCGATGCCGCGTCCTTGCGGACTGAAGGGCTAAGTTTGTTTTTTCCCTCTTTGCTGGGTTCGGTAGCAAGCGATAAGAAGTCAGTCGTCCCGGTGTCCTCCCGTCTGGGGATGGAACGAAAAGGAGAACAGCGAGCTCGGGAGCTTGGTCGAAGCGAGGCGAGAACCATCCGGCTGGGAGCGGAGCAGCCATCGCTGTCACGGAGATAAGTGTCGGGTCTGGAAATCTCTCGGCTTACGGCCCGCTCGGTTCTAGGAAGGGAAGTCACGTTTTCTGAGACAGCGAGTCCGAGCGGAGGTTTCCGAGGTGCTGCCTTGGTTGTGGGAGAAAGAGGTCTCCCGTTTGTCAGTGGTGCTGGTTTCTCTGGACCACGGTGTCCTTCTCAGCAGACGCTCGGCTCGAGGAGGGAGACGCAAGGTGGTAAGGTTTCTGGCTGCCTCTCGTGTGTTTCTCTCTTGTTGCTCTCCCGTATTGGCCAATACGTTCTGTCTGTCTGTTTCTGTCTGTGTCTCTGTCCTTGCTCTGCTTCTTCCGTGTCCTTCTACGGGACACTTGCAGGCATTCCAGGTGAGCATCTCCACGGGTTAAGGGCTCCGGAGCCAACGGGAATCATGCAGGTACGCAAGGTAGAGCAAGGGAAAGTGGTGGTGCATCAGGGGAGAATGACTCGGTGTTCTTGTTGCGGTCACGATAGAGAGGGGAGGGAGGGGCAAGGTCTAAAGGATAGAAGTCCCGCAGCCAGAGACCTTAGTGAGTGAGAGCTCACGCTGGGGTTTTTCTTCCGAGCTTGCAGACGAATCGGCGCGGGGCCGTGTCCGGAGAAGAGACCGTCCGAGATGGACTGGAGCTGCCTGGACGTGATTTTTGGGACACAGGAGGGGTTCTCAGCGTTCGGCCTTCCCATGGCTCTGCGTGAGTAGGAGATGGGTGCTTTGAAATCTTCAAGCGTCCTGGCAGTAGGTTTCTTCTGAGGCAGAGAGCTTCCTGCTGGGGCACGGAGCCTGGTGGCTTGGGGACTGGGGAAGGGGCAGTAGTCGGTTCAACAGAGCGTGGATAGAGATTCAAGGCCTCCTTTCTCTCCGTGTTTCTACAGTTGCAGCGGGAGGGGGTGGCTGCGGTGGGTTATAGGGGAGGAAAAGCGATGCCGCGTCCTTGCGGACTGAAGGGCTAAGTTTGTTTTTTCCCTCTTTGCTGGGTTCGGTAGCAAGCGATAAGAAGTCAGTCGTCCCGGTGTCCTCCCGTCTGGGGATGGAACGAAAAGGAGAACAGCGAGCTCGGGAGCTTGGTCGAAGCGAGGCGAGAACCATCCGGCTGGGAGCGGAGCAGCCATCGCTGTCACGGAGATAAGTGTCGGGTCTGGAAATCTCTCGGCTTACGGCCCGCTCGGTTCTAGGAAGGGAAGTCACGTTTTCTGAGACAGCGAGTCCGAGCGGAGGTTTCCGAGGTGCTGCCTTGGTTGTGGGAGAAAGAGGTCTCCCGTTTGTCAGTGGTGCTGGTTTCTCTGGACCACGGTGTCCTTCTCAGCAGACGCTCGGCTCGAGGAGGGAGACGCAAGGTGGTAAGGTTTCTGGCTGCCTCTCGTGTGTTTCTCTCTTGTTGCTCTCCCGTATTGGCCAATACGTTCTGTCTGTCTGTTTCTGTCTGTGTCTCTGTCCTTGCTCTGCTTCTTCCGTGTCCTTCTACGGGACACTTGCAGGCATTCCAGGTGAGCATCTCCACGGGTTAAGGGCTCCGGAGCCAACGGGAATCATGCAGGTACGCAAGGTAGAGCAAGGGAAAGTGGTGGTGCATCAGGGGAGAATGACTCGGTGTTCTTGTTGCGGTCACGATAGAGAGGGGAGGGAGGGGCAAGGTCTAAAGGATAGAAGTCCCGCAGCCAGAGACCTTAGTGAGTGAGAGCTCACGCTGGGGTTTTTCTTCCGCGCTTGCAGACGAATCGGCGCGGGGCCGTGTCCGGAGAAGAGACCGTCCGAGATGGACTGGAGCTGCCTGGACGTGATTTTTGGGACACAGGAGGGGTTCTCAGCGTTCGGCCTTCCCATGGCTCTGCGTGAGTAGGAGATGGGTGCTTTGAAATCTTCAAGCGTCCTGGCAGTAGGTTTCTTCTGAGGCAGAGAGCTTCCTGCTGGGGCACGGAGCCTGGTGGCTTGGGGACTGGGGAAGGGGCAGTAGTCGGTTCAACAGAGCGTGGATAGAGATTCAAGGCCTCCTTTCTCTCCGTGTTTCTACAGTTGCAGCGGGAGGGGGTGGCTGCGGTGGGTTATAGGGGAGGAAAAGCGATGCCGCGTCCTTGTGGACTGAAGGGCTAAGTTTGTTTTTTCCCTCTTTGCTGGGTTCGGTAGCAAGCGATAAGAAGTCAGTCGTCCCGGTGTCCTCCCGTCTGGGGATGGAACGAAAAGGAGAACAGCGAGCTCGGGAGCTTGGTCGAAGCGAGGCGAGAACCGTCCGGCTGGGAGCGGAGCAGCCATCGCTGTCACGGAGATAAGTGTCGGGTCTGGAAATCTCTCGGCTTACGGCCCGCTCGGTTCTAGGAAGGGAAGTCACGTTTTCTGAGACAGCGAGTCCGAGCGGAGGTTTCCGAGGTGCTGCCTTGGTTGTGGAAGAAAGAGGTCTCCCGTTTGTCAGTGGTGCTGGTTTCTCTGGACCACGGTGTCCTTCTCAGCAGACGCTCGGCTCGAGGAGGGAGACGCAAGGTGGTAAGGTTTCTGGCTGCCTCTCGTGTGTTTCTCTCTTGTTGCTCTCTCGTATTGGCCAATACGTTCTGTCTGTCTGTTTCTGTCTGTGTCTCTGTCCTTGCTCTGCTTCTTCCGTGTCCTTCTACGGGACACTTGCAGGCATTCCAGGTGAGCATCTCCACGGGTTAAGGGCTCCGGAGCCAACGGGAATCATGCAGGTACGCAAGGTAGAGCAAGGGAAAGTGGTGGTGCATCAGGGGTGACTGACTCGGTGTTCTTGTAGCGGTCCCGATAGAGAGGGGAGGGAGGGGCAAGGTCTAAAGGATAGAAGTCCCGCAGCCAGAGACCTTAGTGAGTGAGAGCTCACGCTGGGGTTTTTCTTCCGCGCTTGCAGACGAATCGGTGCGGGGCCGTGTCCGGAGAAGAAACCGTCCGAGATGGACTGGAGCTGCCTGGACGTGATTTTTGGGACACAGGAGGGGTTCTTAGCGTTCGGCCTTCCCATGGCTCTGCGTGAGTAGGAGATGGGTGCTTTGAAATCTTCAAGCGTCCTGGCAGTAGGTTTCTTCTGAGGCAGAGAGCTTCCTGCTGGGGCACGGAGCCTGGTGGCTTGGGGACTGGGGAAGGGGCAGTAGTCGGTTCAACAGAGCGTGGATAGAGATTCAAGGCCTCCTTTCTCTCCGTGTTTCTACAGTTGCAGCGGGAGGGGGTGGCTGCGGTGGGTTATAGGGGAGGAAAAGCGATGCCGCGTCCTTGCGGACTGAAGGGCTAAGTTTGTTTTTTCCCTCTTTGCTGGGTTCGGTAGCAAGCGATAAGAAGTCAGTCGTCCCGGTGTCCTCCCGTCTGGGGATGGAACGAAAAGGAGAACAGCGAGCTCGGGAGCTTGGTCGAAGCGAGGCGAGAACCGTCCGGCTGGGAGCGGAGCAGCCATCGCTGTCACGGAGATAAGTGTCGGGTCTGGAAATCTCTCGGCTTACGGCCCGCTCGGTTCTAGGAAGGGAAGTCACGTTTTCTGAGACAGCGAGTCCGAGCGGAGGTTTCCGAGGTGCTGCCTTGGTTGTGGGAGAAAGAGGTCTCCCGTTTGTCAGTGGTGCTGGTTTCTCTGGACCACGGTGTCCTTCTCAGCAGACGCTCGGCTGGAGGAGGGAGACGCAAGGTGGTAAGGTTTCTGGCTGCCTCTCGTGTGTTTCTCTCTTGTTGCTCTCCCGTATTGGCCAATACGTTCTGTCTGTCTGTTTCTGTCTGTGTCTCTGTCCTTGCTCTGCTTCTTCCGTGTCCTTCTACGGGACACTTGCAGGCATTCCAGGTGAGCATCTCCACGGGTTAAGGGCTCCGGAGCCAACGGGAATCATGCAGGTACGCAAGGTAGAGCAAGGGAAAGTGGTGGTGCATCAGGGGTGACTGACTCGGTGTTCTTGTAGCGGTCCCGATAGAGAGGGGAGGGAGGGGCAAGGTCTAAAGGATAGAAGTCCCGCAGCCAGAGACCTTAGTGAGTGAGAGCTCACGCTGGGGTTTTTCTTCCGCGCTTGCAGACGAATCGGCGCGGGGCCGTGTCCGGAGAAGAAACCGTCCGAGATGGACTGGAGCTGCCTGGACGTGATTTTTGGGACACAGGAGGGGTTCTCAGCGTTCGGCCTTCCCATGGCTCTGCGTGAGTAGGAGATGGGTGCTTTGAAATCTTCAAGCGTCCTGGCAGTAGGTTTCTTCTGAGGCAGAGAGCTTCCTGCTGGGGCACGGAGCCTGGTGGCTTGGGGACTGGGGAAGGGGCAGTAGTCGGTTCAACAGAGCGTGGATAGAGATTCAAGGCCTCCTTTCTCTCCGTGTTTCTACAGTTGCAGCGGGAGGGGGTGGCTGCGGTGGGTTATAGGGGAGGAAAAGCGATGCCGCGTCCTTGCGGACTGAAGGGCTAAGTTTGTTTTTTCCCTCTTTGCTGGGTTCGGTAGCAAGCGATAAGAAGTCAGTCGTCCCGGTGTCCTCCCGTCTGGGGATGGAACGAAAAGGAGAACAGCGAGCTCGGGAGCTTGGTCGAAGCGAGGCGAGAACCGTCCGGCTGGGAGCGGAGCAGCCATCGCTGTCACGGAGATAAGTGTCGGGTCTGGAAATCTCTCGGCTTACGGCCCGCTCGGTTCTAGGAAGGGAAGTCACGTTTTCTGAGACAGCGAGTCCGAGCGGAGGTTTCCGAGGTGCTGCCTTGGTTGTGGGAGAAAGAGCTCTCCCGTTTGTCAGTGGTGCTGGATTCTCTGGACCACGGTGTCCTTCTCAGCAGACGCTCGGCTCGAGGAGGGAGACGCAAGGTGGTAAGGTTTCTGGCTGCCTCTCGTGTGTTTCTCTCTTGTTGCTCTCTCGTATTGGCCAATGCGTTCTGTCTGTCTGTTTCTGTCTGTGTCTCTGTCCTTGCTCTGCTTCTTCCGTGTCCTTCTACGGGACACTTGCAGGCATTCCAGGTGAGCATCTCCACGGGTTAAGGGCTCCGGAGCCAACAGGAATCATGCAGGTACGCAAGATAGCGCAAGGGAAAGTGGTGGTGCATCAGGGGTGACTGACTCAGTGTTCTTGTAGCGGTCCCGATAGAGAGGGGAGGGAGGGGCAAGGTCTAAAGGATAGAAGTCCCGCAGCCAGAGACCTTAGTGAGTGAGAGCTCACGCTGGGGTTTTTCTTCCGCGCTTGCAGACGAATCGGCGCGGGGCCGTGTCCGGAGAAGAGACCGTCCGAGATGGACTGGAGCTGCCTGGACGTGATTTTTGGGACACAGGAGGGGTTCTCAGCGTTCGGCCTTCCCATGGCTCTGCGTGAGTAGGAGATGGGTGCTTTGAAATCTTCAAGCGTCCTGGCAGTAGGTTTCTTCTGAGGCAGAGAGCTTCCTGCTGGGGCACGGAGCCTGGTGGCTTGGGGACTGGGGAAGGGGCAGTAGTCGGTTCAACAGAGCGTGGATAGAGATTCAAGGCCTCCTTTCTCTCCGTGTTTCTACAGTTGCAGCGGGAGGGGGTGGCTGCGGTGGGTTATAGGGGAGGAAAAGCGATGCCGCGTCCTTGCGGACTGAAGGGCTAAGTTTGTTTTTTCCCTCTTTGCTGGGTTCGGTAGCAAGCGATAAGAAGTCAGTCGTCCCGGTGTCCTCCCGTCTGGGGATGGAACGAAAAGGAGAACAGCGAGCTCGGGAGCTTGGTCGAAGCGAGGCGAGAACCGTCCGGCTGGGAGCGGAGCAGCCATCGCTGTCACGGAGATAAGTGTCGGGTCTGGAAATCTCTCGGCTTACGGCCCGCTCAGTTCTAGGAAGGGAAGTCACGTTTTCTGAGACAGCGAGTCCGAGCGGAGGTTTCCGAGGTGCTGCCTTGGTTATGGAAGAAAGAGGTCTCCCGTTTGTCAGTGGTGCTGGTTTCTCTGGACCACGGTGTCCTTCTCAGCAGACGCTCGGCTCGAGGAGGGAGACGCAAGGTGGTAAGGTTTCTGGCTGCCTCTCGTGTGTTTCTCTCTTGTTGCTCTCTCGTATTGGCCAATGCGTTCTGTCTGTCTGTTTCTGTCTGTGTCTCTGTCCTTGCTCTGCTTCTTCCGTGTCCTTCTACGGGACACTTGCAGGCATTCCAGGTGAGCATCTCCACGGGTTAAGGGCTCCGGAGCCAACAGGAATCATGCAGGTACGCAAGATAGCGCAAGGGAAAGTGGTGGTGCATCAGGGGTGACTGACTCAGTGTTCTTGTAGCGGTCCCGATAGAGAGGGGAGGGAGGGGCAAGGTCTAAAGGATAGAAGTCCCGCAGCCAGAGACCTTAGTGAGTGAGAGCTCACGCTGGGGTTTTTCTTCCGCGCTTGCAGACGAATCGGCGCGGGGCCGTGTCCGGAGAAGAGACCGTCCGAGATGGACTGGAGCTGCCTGGACGTGATTTTTGGGACACAGGAGGGGTTCTTAGCGTTCGGCCTTCCCATGGCTCTGCGTGAGTAGGAGATGGGTGCTTTGAAATCTTCAAGCGTCCTGGCAGTAGGTTTCTTCTGAGGCAGAGAGCTTCCTGCTGGGGCACGGAGCCTGGTGGCTTGGGGACTGGGGAAGGGGCAGTAGTCGGTTCAACAGAGCGTGGATAGAGATTCAAGGCCTCCTTTCTCTCCGTGTTTCTACAGTTGCAGCGGGAGGGGGTGGCTGCGGTGGGTTATAGGGGAGGAAAAGCGATGCCGCGTCCTTGCGGACTGAAGGGCTAAGTTTGTTTTTTCCCTCTTTGCTGGGTTCGGTAGCAAGCGATAAGAAGTCAGTCGTCCCGGTGTCCTCCCGTCTGGGGATGGAACGAAAAGGAGAACAGCGAGCTCGGGAGCTTGGTCGAAGCGAGGCGAGAACCGTCCGGCTGGGAGCGGAGCAGCCATCGCTGTCACGGAGATAAGTGTCGGGTCTGGAAATCTCTCGGCTTACGGCCCGCTCGGTTCTAGGAAGGGAAGTCACGTTTTCTGAGACAGCGAGTCCGAGCGGAGGTTTCCGAGGTGCTGCCTTGGTTATGGAAGAAAGAGGTCTCCCGTTTGTCAGTGGTGCTGGTTTCTCTGGACCACGGTGTCCTTCTCAGCAGACGCTCGGCTCGAGGAGGGAGACGCAAGGTGGTAAGGTTTCTGGCTGCCTCTCGTGTGTTTCTCTCTTGTTGCTCTCTCGTATTGGCCAATACGTTCTGTCTGTCTGTTTCTGTCTGTGTCTCTGTCCTTGCTCTGCTTCTTCCGTGTCCTTCTACGGGACACTTGCAGGCATTCCAGGTGAGCATCTCCACGGGTTAAGGGCTCCGGAGCCAACGGGAATCATGCAGGTACGCAAGGTAGAGCAAGGGAAAGTGGTGGTGCATCAGGGGTGACTGACTCGGTGTTCTTGTAGCGGTCCCGATAGAGAGGGGAGGGAGGGGCAAGGTCTAAAGGATAGAAGTCCCGCAGCCAGAGACCTTAGTGAGTGAGAGCTCACGCTGGGGTTTTTCTTCCGCGCTTGCAGACGAATCGGTGCGGGGCCGTGTCCGGAGAAGAAACCGTCCGAGATGGACTGGAGCTGCCTGGACGTGATTTTTGGGACACAGGAGGGGTTCTTAGCGTTCGGCCTTCCCATGGCTCTGCGTGAGTAGGAGATGGGTGCTTTGAAATCTTCAAGCGTCCTGGCAGTAGGTTTCTTCTGAGGCAGAGAGCTTCCTGCTGGGGCACGGAGCCTGGTGGCTTGGGGACTGGGGAAGGGGCAGTAGTCGGTTCAACAGAGCGTGGATAGAGATTCAAGGCCTCCTTTCTCTCCGTGTTTCTACAGTTGCAGCGGGAGGGGGTGGCTGCGGTGGGTTATAGGGGAGGAAAAGCGATGCCGCATCCTTGCGGACTGAAGGGCTAAGTTTGTTTTTTCCCTCTTTGCTGGGTTCGGTAGCAAGCGATAAGAAGTCAGTCGTCCCGGTGTCCTCCCGTCTGGGGATGGAACGAAAAGGAGAACAGCGAGCTCGGGAGCTTGGTCGAAGCGAGGCGAGAACCGTCCGTCTGGGAGCGGAGCAGTCATCGCTGTCACGGAGATAAGTGTCGGGTCTGGAAATCTCTCGGCTTACGGCCCGCTCGGTTCTAGGAAGGGAAGTCACGTTTTCTGAGACAGCGAGTCCGAGCGGAGGTTTCCGAGGTGCTGCCTTGGTTGTGGGAGAAAGAGGTCTCCCGTTTGTCAGTGGTGCTGGTTTCTCTGGACCACGGTGTCCTTCTCAGCAGACGCTCGGCTCGAGGAGGGAGACGCAAGGTGGTAAGGTTTCTGGCTGCCTCTCGTGTGTTTCTCTCTTGTTGCTCTCCCGTATTGGCCAATACGTTCTGTCTGTCTGTTTCTGTCTGTGTCTCTGTCCTTGCTCTGCTTCTTCCGTGTCCTTCTACGGGACACTTGCAGGCATTCCAGGTGAGCATCTCCATGGGTTAAGGGCTCCGGAGCCAACGGGAATCATGCAGGTACGCAAGGTAGAGCAAGGGAAAGTGGTGGTGCATCAGGGGTGAGTGACTCAGTGTTCTTGTAGCGGTCCCCATAGAGAGGGGAGGGAGGGGCAAGGTCTAAAGGATAGAAGTCCCGCAGCCAGAGACCTTAGTGAGTGAGAGCTCACGCTGGGGTTTTTCTTCCGCGCTTGCAGACGAATCGGCGCGGGGCCGTGTCCGGAGAAGAGACCGTCCGAGATGGACTGGAGCTGCCTGGACGTGATTTTTGGGACACAGGAGGGGTTCTCAGCGTTCGGCCTTCCCATGGCTCTGCGTGAGTAGGAGATGGGTGCTTTGAAATCTTCAAGCGTCCTGGCAGTAGGTTTCTTCTGAGGCAGAGAGCTTCCTGCTGGGGCACGGAGCCTGGTGGCTTGGGGACTGGGGAAGGGGCAGTAGTCGGTTCAACAGAGCGTGGATAGAGATTCAAGGCCTCCTTTCTCTCCGTGTTTCTACAGTTGCAGCGGGAGGGGGTGGCTGCGGTGGGTTATAGGGGAGGAAGAGCGATGCCGCGTCCTTGCGGACTGAAGGGCTAAGTTTGTTTTTTCCCTCTTTGCTGGGTTCGGTAGCAAGCGATAAGAAGTCAGTCGTCCCGGTGTCCTCCCGTCTGGGGATGGAACGAAAAGGAGAACAGCGAGCTCGGGAGCTTGGTCGAAGCGAGGCGAGAACCGTCCGGCTGGGAGCGGAGCAGCCATCGCTGTCACGGAGATAAGTGTCGGGTCTGGAAATCTCTCTGCTTACGGCCCGCTCGGTTCTAGGAAGGGAAGTCACGTTTTCTGAGACAGCGAGTCCGAGCGGAGGTTTCCGAGGTGCTGCCTTGGTTGTGGGAGAAAGAGGTCTCCCGTTTGTCAGTGGTGCTGGTTTCTCTGGACCACGGTGTCCTTCTCAGCAGACGCTCGGCTCGAGGAGGGAGACGCAAGGTGGTAAGGTTTCTGGCTGCCTCTCGTGTGTTTCTCTCTTGTTGCTCTCCCGTATTGGCCAATACGTTCTGTCTGTCTGTTTCTGTCTGTGTCTCTGTCCTTGCTCTGCTTCTTCCGTGTCCTTCTACGGGACACTTGCAGGCATTCCAGGTGAGCATCTCCACGGGTTAAGGGCTCCGGAGCCAACGGGAATCATGCAGGTACGCAAGGTAGAGCAAGGGAAAGTGGTGGTGCATCAGGGGTGACTGACTCGGTGTTCTTGTAGCGGTCCCGATAGAGAGGGGAGGGAGGGGCAAGGTCTAAAGGATAGAAGTCCCGCAGCCAGAGACCTTAGTGAGTGAGAGCTCACGCTGGGGTTTTTCTTCCGCGCTTGCAGACGAATCGGCGCGGGGCCGTGTCCGGAGAAGAAACCGTCCGAGATGGACTGGAGCTGCCTGGACGTGATTTTTGGGACACAGGAGGGGTTCTCAGCGTTCGGCCTTCCCATGGCTCTGCGTGAGTAGGAGATGGGTGCTTTGAAATCTTCAAGCGTCCTGGCAGTAGGTTTCTTCTGAGGCAGAGAGCTTCCTGCTGGGGCACGGAGCCTGGTGGCTTGGGGACTGGGGAAGGGGCAGTAGTCGGTTCAACAGAGCGTGGATAGAGATTCAAGGCCTCCTTTCTCTCCGTGTTTCTACAGTTGCAGCGGGAGGGGGTGGCTGCGGTGGCTTATAGGGGAGGAAAAGCGATGCCGCGTCCTTGCGGACTGAAGGGCTAAGTTTGTTTTTTCCCTCTTTGCTGGGTTCGGTAGCAAGCGATAAGAAGTCAGTCGTCCCGGTGTCCTCCCGTCTGGGGATGGAACGAAAAGGAGAACAGCGAGCTCGGGAGCTTGGTCGAAGCGAGGCGAGAACCGTCCGGCTGGGAGCGGAGCAGCCATCGCTGTCACGGAGATAAGTGTCGGGTCTGGAAATCTCTCGGCTTACGGCCCGCTCGGTTCTAGGAAGGGAAGTCACGTTTTCTGAGACAGCGAGTCCGAGCGGAGGTTTCCGAGGTGCTGCCTTGGTTGTGGGAGAAAGAGGTCTCCCGTTTGTCAGTGGTGCTGGATTCTCTGGACCACGGTGTCCTTCTCAGCAGACGCTCGGCTCGAGGAGGGAGACGCAAGGTGGTAAGGTTTCTGGCTGCCTCTCGTGTGTTTCTCTCTTGTTGCTCTCTCGTATTGGCCAATGCGTTCTGTCTGTCTGTTTCTGTCTGTGTCTCTGTCCTTGCTCTGCTTCTTCCGTGTCCTTCTACGGGACACTTGCAGGCATTCCAGGTGAGCATCTCCACGGGTTAAGGGCTCCGGAGCCAACAGGAATCATGCAGGTACGCAAGATAGCGCAAGGGAAAGTGGTGGTGCATCAGGGGTGACTGACTCAGTGTTCTTGTAGCGGTCCCGATAGAGAGGGGAGGGAGGGGCAAGGTCTAAAGGATAGAAGTCCCGCAGCCAGAGACCTTAGTGAGTGAGAGCTCACGCTGGGGTTTTTCTTCCGCGCTTGCAGACGAATCGGCGCGGGGCCGTGTCCGGAGAAGAGACCGTCCGAGATGGACTGGAGCTGCCTGGACGTGATTTTTGGGACACAGGAGGGGTTCTCAGCGTTCGGCCTTCCCATGGCTCTGCGTGAGTAGGAGATGGGTGCTTTGAAATCTTCAAGCGTCCTGGCAGTAGGTTTCTTCTGAGGCAGAGAGCTTCCTGCTGGGGCACGGAGCCTGGTGGCTTGGGGACTGGGGAAGGGGCAGTAGTCGGTTTAACAGAGCGTGGATAGAGATTCAAGGCCTCCTTTCTCTCCGTGTTTCTACAGTTGCAGCGGGAGGGGGTGGCTGCGGTGGGTTATAGGGGAGGAAGAGCGATGCCGCGTCCTTGCGGACTGAAGGGCTAAGTTTGTTTTTTCCCTCTTTGCTGGGTTCGGTAGCAAGCGATAAGAAGTCAGTCGTCCCGGTGTCCTCCCGTCTGGGGATGGAACGAAAAGGAGAACAGCGAGCTCGGGAGCTTGGTCGAAGCGAGGCGAGAACCGTCCGGCTGGGAGCGGAGCAGCCATCGCTGTCACGGAGATAAGTGTCGGGTCTGGAAATCTCTCGGCTTACGGCCCGCTCGGTTCTAGGAAGGGAAGTCACGTTTTCTGAGACAGCGAGTCCGAGCGGAGGTTTCCGAGGTGCTGCCTTGGTTGTGGAAGAAAGAGGTCTCCCGTTTGTCAGTGGTGCTGGTTTCTCTGGACCACGGTGTCCTTCTCAGCAGACGCTCGGCTCGAGGAGGGAGACGCAAGGTGGTAAGGTTTCTGGCTGCCTCTCGTGTGTTTCTCTCTTGTTGCTCTCTCGTATTGGCCAATACGTTCTGTCTGTCTGTTTCTGTCTGTGTCTCTGTCCTTGCTCTGCTTCTTCCGTGTCCTTCTACGGGACACTTGCAGGCATTCCAGGTGAGCATCTCCACGGGTTAAGGGCTCCGGAGCCAACGGGAATCATGCAGGTACGCAAGGTAGAGCAAGGGAAAGTGGTGGTGCATCAGGGGTGACTGACTCGGTGTTCTTGTAGCGGTCCCGATAGAGAGGGGAGGGAGGGGCAAGGTCTAAAGGATAGAAGTCCCGCAGCCAGAGACCTTAGTGAGTGAGAGCTCACGCTGGGGTTTTTCTTCCGCGCTTGCAGACGAATCGGCGCGGGGCCGTGTCCGGAGAAGAAACCGTCCGAGATGGACTGGAGCTGCCTGGACGTGATTTTTGGGACACAGGAGGGGTTCTCAGCGTTCGGCCTTCCCATGGCTCTGCGTGAGTAGGAGATGGGTGCTTTGAAATCTTCAAGCGTCCTGGCAGTAGGTTTCTTCTGAGGCAGAGAGCTTCCTGCTGGGGCACGGAGCCTGGTGGCTTGGGGACTGGGGAAGGGGCAGTAGTCGGTTTAACAGAGCGTGGATAGAGATTCAAGGCCTCCTTTCTCTCCGTGTTTCTACAGTTGCAGCGGGAGGGGGTGGCTGCGGTGGGTTATAGGGGAGGAAAAGCGATGCCGCGTCCTTGCGGACTGAAGGGCTAAGTTTGTTTTTTCCCTCTTTGCTGGGTTCGGTAGCAAGCGATAAGAAGTCAGTCGTCCCGGTGTCCTCCCGTCTGGGGATGGAACGAAAAGGAGAACAGCGAGCTCGGGAGCTTGGTCGAAGCGAGGCGAGAACCGTCCGGCTGGGAGCGGAGCAGCCATCGCTGTCACGGAGATAAGTGTCGGGTCTGGAAATCTCTCGGCTTACGGCCCGCTCGGTTCTAGGAAGGGAAGTCACGTTTTCTGAGACAGCGAGTCCGAGCGGAGGTTTCCGAGGTGCTGCCTTGGTTGTGGGAGAAAGAGGTCTCCCGTTTGTCAGTGGTGCTGGTTTCTCTGGACCACGGTGTCCTTCTCAGCAGACGCTCGGCTCGAGGAGGGAGACGCAAGGTGGTAAGGTTTCTGGCTGCCTCTCGTGTGTTTCTCTCTTGTTGCTCTCCCGTATTGGCCAATACGTTCTGTCTGTCTGTTTCTGTCTGTGTCTCTGTCCTTGCTCTGCTTCTTCCGTGTCCTTCTACGGGACACTTGCAGGCATTCCAGGTGAGCATCTCCACGGGTTAAGGGCTCCGGAGCCAACAGGAATCATGCAGGTACGCAAGATAGCGCAAGGGAAAGTGGTGGTGCATCAGGGGTGACTGACTCAGTGTTCTTGTAGCGGTCCCGATAGAGAGGGGAGGGAGGGGCAAGGTCTAAAGGATAGAAGTCCCGCAGCCAGAGACCTTAGTGAGTGAGAGCTCACGCTGGGGTTTTTCTTCCGCGCTTGCAGACGAATCGGCGCGGGGCCGTGTCCGGAGAAGAGACCGTCCGAGATGGACTGGAGCTGCCTGGACGTGATTTTTGGGACACAGGAGGGGTTCTCAGCGTTCGGCCTTCCCATGGCTCTGCGTGAGTAGGAGATGGGTGCTTTGAAATCTTCAAGCGTCCTGGCAGTAGGTTTCTTCTGAGGCAGAGAGCTTCCTGCTGGGGCACGGAGCCTGGTGGCTTGGGGACTGGGGAAGGGGCAGTAGTCGGTTTAACAGAGCGTGGATAGAGATTCAAGGCCTCCTTTCTCTCCGTGTTTCTACAGTTGCAGCGGGAGGGGGTGGCTGCGGTGGGTTATAGGGGAGGAAGAGCGATGCCGCGTCCTTGCGGACTGAAGGGCTAAGTTTGTTTTTTCCCTCTTTGCTGGGTTCGGTAGCAAGCGATAAGAAGTCAGTCGTCCCGGTGTCCTCCCGTCTGGGGATGGAACGAAAAGGAGAACAGCGAGCTCGGGAGCTTGGTCGAAGCGAGGCGAGAACCGTCCGGCTGGGAGCGGAGCAGCCATCGCTGTCACGGAGATAAGTGTCGGGTCTGGAAATCTCTCGGCTTACGGCCCGCTCGGTTCTAGGAAGGGAAGTCACGTTTTCTGAGACAGCGAGTCCGAGCGGAGGTTTCCGAGGTGCTGCCTTGGTTGTGGAAGAAAGAGGTCTCCCGTTTGTCAGTGGTGCTGGTTTCTCTGGACCACGGTGTCCTTCTCAGCAGACGCTCGGCTCGAGGAGGGAGACGCAAGGTGGTAAGGTTTCTGGCTGCCTCTCGTGTGTTTCTCTCTTGTTGCTCTCTCGTATTGGCCAATACGTTCTGTCTGTCTGTTTCTGTCTGTGTCTCTGTCCTTGCTCTGCTTCTTCCGTGTCCTTCTACGGGACACTTGCAGGCATTCCAGGTGAGCATCTCCACGGGTTAAGGGCTCCGGAGCCAACGGGAATCATGCAGGTACGCAAGGTAGAGCAAGGGAAAGTGGTGGTGCATCAGGGGTGACTGACTCGGTGTTCTTGTAGCGGTCCCGATAGAGAGGGGAGGGAGGGGCAAGGTCTAAAGGATAGAAGTCCCGCAGCCAGAGACCTTAGTGAGTGAGAGCTCACGCTGGGGTTTTTCTTCCGCGCTTGCAGACGAATCGGCGCGGGGCCGTGTCCGGAGAAGAAACCGTCCGAGATGGACTGGAGCTGCCTGGACGTGATTTTTGGGACACAGGAGGGGTTCTCAGCGTTCGGCCTTCCCATGGCTCTGCGTGAGTAGGAGATGGGTGCTTTGAAATCTTCAAGCGTCCTGGCAGTAGGTTTCTTCTGAGGCAGAGAGCTTCCTGCTGGGGCACGGAGCCTGGTGGCTTGGGGACTGGGGAAGGGGCAGTAGTCGGTTTAACAGAGCGTGGATAGAGATTCAAGGCCTCCTTTCTCTCCGTGTTTCTACAGTTGCAGCGGGAGGGGGTGGCTGCGGTGGCTTATAGGGGAGGAAAAGCGATGCCGCGTCCTTGCGGACTGAAGGGCTAAGTTTGTTTTTTCCCTCTTTGCTGGGTTCGGTAGCAAGCGATAAGAAGTCAGTCGTCCCGGTGTCCTCCCGTCTGGGGATGGAACGAAAAGGAGAACAGCGAGCTCGGGAGCTTGGTCGAAGCGAGGCGAGAACCGTCCGGCTGGGAGCGGAGCAGCCATCGCTGTCACGGAGATAAGTGTCGGGTCTGGAAATCTCTCGGCTTACGGCCCGCTCGGTTCTAGGAAGGGAAGTCACGTTTTCTGAGACAGCGAGTCCGAGCGGAGGTTTCCGAGGTGCTGCCTTGGTTGTGGGAGAAAGAGGTCTCCCGTTTGTCAGTGGTGCTGGTTTCTCTGGACCACGGTGTCCTTCTCAGCAGACGCTCGGCTCGAGGAGGGAGACGCAAGGTGGTAAGGTTTCTGGCTGCCTCTCGTGTGTTTCTCTCTTGTTGCTCTCCCGTATTGGCCAATACGTTCTGTCTGTCTGTTTCTGTCTGTGTCTCTGTCCTTGCTCTGCTTCTTCCGTGTCCTTCTACGGGACACTTGCAGGCATTCCAGGTGAGCATCTCCACGGGTTAAGGGCTCCGGAGCCAACGGGAATCATGCAGGTACGCAAGGTAGAGCAAGGGAAAGTGGTGGTGCATCAGGGGAGAATGACTCGGTGTTCTTGTTGCGGTCCCGATAGAGAGGGGAGGGAGGGGCAAGGTCTAAAGGATAGAAGTCCCGCAGCCAGAGACCTTAGTGAGTGAGAGCTCACGCTGGGGTTTTTCTTCCGCGCTTGCAGACGAATCGGCGCGGGGCCGTGTCCGGAGAAGAGACCGTCCGAGATGGACTGGAGCTGCCTGGACGTGATTTTTGGGACACAGGAGGGGTTCTCAGCGTTCGGCCTTCCCATGGCTCTGCGTGAGTAGGAGATGGGTGCTTTGAAATCTTCAAGCGTCCTGGCAGTAGGTTTCTTCTGAGGCAGAGAGCTTCCTGCTGGGGCACGGAGCCTGGTGGCTTGGGGACTGGGGAAGGGGCAGTAGTCGGTTCAACAGAGCGTGGATAGAGATTCAAGGCCTCCTTTCTCTCCGTGTTTCTACAGTTGCAGCGGGAGGGGGTGGCTGCGGTGGGTTATAGGGGAGGAAAAGCGATGCCGCGTCCTTGCGGACTGAAGGGCTAAGTTTGTTTTTTCCCTCTTTGCTGGGTTCGGTAGCAAGCGATAAGAAGTCAGTCGTCCCGGTGTCCTCCCGTCTGGGGATGGAACGAAAAGGAGAACAGCGAGCTCGGGAGCTTGGTCGAAGCGAGGCGAGAACTGTCCGTCTGGGAGCGGAGCAGCCATCGCTGTCACGGAGATAAGTGTCGGGTCTGGAAATCTCTCGGCTTACGGCCCGCTCGGTTCTAGGAAGGGAAGTCACGTTTTCTGAGACAGCGAGTCCGAGCGGAGGTTTCCGAGGTGCTGCCTTGGTTGTGGAAGAAAGAGGTCTCCCGTTTGTCAGTGGTGCTGGTTTCTCTGGACCACGGTGTCCTTCTCAGCAGACGCTCGGCTCGAGGAGGGAGACGCAAGGTGGTAAGGTTTCTGGCTGCCTCTCGTGTGTTTCTCTCTTGTTGCTCTCTCGTATTGGCCAATACGTTCTGTCTGTCTGTTTCTGTCTGTGTCTCTGTCCTTGCTCTGCTTCTTCCGTGTCCTTCTACGGGACACTTGCAGGCATTCCAGGTGAGCATCTCCACGGGTTAAGGGCTCCGGAGCCAACGGGAATCATGCAGGTACGCAAGGTAGAGCAAGGGAAAGTGGTGGTGCATCAGGGGTGACTGACTCGGTGTTCTTGTAGCGGTCCCGATAGAGAGGGGAGGGAGGGGCAAGGTCTAAAGGATAGAAGTCCCGCAGCCAGAGACCTTAGTGAGTGAGAGCTCACGCTGGGGTTTTTCTTCCGCGCTTGCAGACGAATCGGTGCGGGGCCGTGTCCGGAGAAGAAACCGTCCGAGATGGACTGGAGCTGCCTGGACGTGATTTTTGGGACACAGGAGGGGTTCTCAGCGTTCGGCCTTCCCATGGCTCTGCGTGAGTAGGAGATGGGTGCTTTGAAATCTTCAAGCGTCCTGGCAGTAGGTTTCTTCTGAGGCAGAGAGCTTCCTGCTGGGGCACGGAGCCTGGTGGCTTGGGGACTGGGGAAGGGGCAGTAGTCGGTTTAACAGAGCGTGGATAGAGATTCAAGGCCTCCTTTCTCTCCGTGTTTCTACAGTTGCAGCGGGAGGGGGTGGCTGCGGTGGGTTATAGGGGAGGAAAAGCGATGCCGCGTCCTTGCGGACTGAAGGGCTAAGTTTGTTTTTTCCCTCTTTGCTGGGTTCGGTAGCAAGCGATAAGAAGTCAGTCGTCCCGGTGTCCTCCCGTCTGGGGATGGAACGAAAAGGAGAACAGCGAGCTCGGGAGCTTGGTCGAAGCGAGGCGAGAACCGTCCGGCTGGGAGCGGAGCAGCCATCGCTGTCACGGAGATAAGTGTCGGGTCTGGAAATCTCTCGGCTTACGGCCCGCTCGGTTCTAGGAAGGGAAGTCACGTTTTCTGAGACAGCGAGTCCGAGCGGAGGTTTCCGAGGTGCTGCCTTGGTTGTGGGAGAAAGAGGTCTCCCGTTTGTCAGTGGTGCTGGTTTCTCTGGACCACGGTGTCCTTCTCAGCAGACGCTCGGCTCGAGGAGGGAGACGCAAGGTGGTAAGGTTTCTGGCTGCCTCTCGTGTGTTTCTCTCTTGTTGCTCTCCCGTATTGGCCAATACGTACTGTCTGTCTGTTTCTGTCTGTGTCTCTGTCCTTGCTCTGCTTCTTCCGTGTCCTTCTACGGGACACTTGCAGGCATTCCAGGTGAGCATCTCCACGGGTTAAGGGCTCCGGAGCCAACGGGAATCATGCAGGTACGCAAGGTAGAACAAGGGAAAGTGGTGGTGCATCAGGGGAGAATGACTCGGTGTTCTTGTTGCGGTCCCGATAGAGAGGGGAGGGAGGGGCAAGGTCTAAAGGATAGAAGTCCCGCAGCCAGAGACCTTAGTGAGTGAGAGCTCACGCTGGGGTTTTTCTTCCGCGCTTGCAGACGAATCGGCGCGGGGCCGTGTCCGGAGAAGAGACCGTCCGAGATGGACTGGAGCTGCCTGGACGTGATTTTTGGGACACAGGAGGGGTTCTCAGCGTTCGGCCTTCCCATGGCTCTGCGTGAGTAGGAGATGGGTGCTTTGAAATCTTCAAGCGTCCTGGCAGTAGGTTTCTTCTGAGGCAGAGAGCTTCCTGCTGGGGCACGGAGCCTGGTGGCTTGGGGACTGGGGAAGGGGCAGTAGTCGGTTCAACAGAGCGTGGATAGAGATTCAAGGCCTCCTTTCTCTCCGTGTTTCTACAGTTGCAGCGGGAGGGGGTGGCTGCGGTGGGTTATAGGGGAGGAAAAGCGATGCCGCGTCCTTGCGGACTGAAGGGCTAAGTTTGTTTTTTCCCTCTTTGCTGGGTTCGGTAGCAAGCGATAAGAAGTCAGTCGTCCCGGTGTCCTCCCGTCTGGGGATGGAACGAAAAGGAGAACAGCGAGCTCGGGAGCTTGGTCGAAGCGAGGCGAGAACCGTCCGGCTGGGAGCGGAGCAGCCATCGCTGTCACGGAGATAAGTGTCGGGTCTGGAAATCTCTCGGCTTACGGCCCGCTCGGTTCTAGGAAGGGAAGTCACGTTTTCTGAGACAGCGAGTCCGAGCGGAGGTTTCCGAGGTGCTGCCTTGGTTGTGGAAGAAAGAGGTCTCCCGTTTGTCAGTGGTGCTGGTTTCTCTGGACCACGGTGTCCTTCTCAGCAGACGCTCGGCTCGAGGAGGGAGACGCAAGGTGGTAAGGTTTCTGGCTGCCTCTCGTGTGTTTCTCTCTTGTTGCTCTCTCGTATTGGCCAATACGTTCTGTCTGTCTGTTTCTGTCTGTGTCTCTGTCCTTGCTCTGCTTCTTCCGTGTCCTTCTACGGGACACTTGCAGGCATTCCAGGTGAGCATCTCCACGGGTTAAGGGCTCCGGAGCCAACGGGAATCATGCAGGTACGCAAGGTAGAGCAAGGGAAAGTGGTGGTGCATCAGGGGTGACTGACTCGGTGTTCTTGTAGCGGTCCCGATAGAGAGGGGAGGGAGGGGCAAGGTCTAAAGGATAGAAGTCCCGCAGCCAGAGACCTTAGTGAGTGAGAGCTCACGCTGGGGTTTTTCTTCCGCGCTTGCAGACGAATCGGTGCGGGGCCGTGTCCGGAGAAGAAACCGTCCGAGATGGACTGGAGCTGCCTGGACGTGATTTTTGGGACACAGGAGGGGTTCTTAGCGTTCGGCCTTCCCATGGCTCTGCGTGAGTAGGAGATGGGTGCTTTGAAATCTTCAAGCGTCCTGGCAGTAGGTTTCTTCTGAGGCAGAGAGCTTCCTGCTGGGGCACGGAGCCTGGTGGCTTGGGGACTGGGGAAGGGGCAGTAGTCGGTTCAACAGAGCGTGGATAGAGATTCAAGGCCTCCTTTCTCTCCGTGTTTCTACAGTTGCAGCGGGAGGGGGTGGCTGCGGTGGGTTATAGGGGAGGAAAAGCGATGCCGCGTCCTTGCGGACTGAAGGGCTAAGTTTGTTTTTTCCCTCTTTGCTGGGTTCGGTAGCAAGCGATAAGAAGTCAGTCGTCCCGGTGTCCTCCCGTCTGGGGATGGAACGAAAAGGAGAACAGCGAGCTCGGGAGCTTGGTCGAAGCGAGGCGAGAACCGTCCGGCTGGGAGCGGAGCAGCCATCGCTGTCACGGAGATAAGTGTCGGGTCTGGAAATCTCTCTGCTTACGGCCCGCTCGGTTCTAGGAAGGGAAGTCACGTTTTCTGAGACAGCGAGTCCGAGCGGAGGTTTCCGAGGTGCTGCCTTGGTTGTGGGAGAAAGAGGTCTCCCGTTTGTCAGTGGTGCTGGTTTCTCTGGACCACGGTGTCCTTCTCAGCAGACGCTCGGCTCGAGGAGGGAGACGCAAGGTGGTAAGGTTTCTGGCTGCCTCTCGTGTGTTTCTCTCTTGTTGCTCTCCCGTATTGGCCAATACGTTCTGTCTGTCTGTTTCTGTCTGTGTCTCTGTCCTTGCTCTGCTTCTTCCGTGTCCTTCTACGGGACACTTGCAGGCATTCCAGGTGAGCATCTCCACGGGTTAAGGGCTCCGGAGCCAACGGGAATCATGCAGGTACGCAAGGTAGAGCAAGGGAAAGTGGTGGTGCATCAGGGGTGACTGACTCGGTGTTCTTGTAGCGGTCCCGATAGAGAGGGGAGGGAGGGGCAAGGTCTAAAGGATAGAAGTCCCGCAGCCAGAGACCTTAGTGAGTGAGAGCTCACGCTGGGGTTTTTCTTCCGCGCTTGCAGACGAATCGGCGCGGGGCCGTGTCCGGAGAAGAGACCGTACGAGATGGACTGGAGCTGCCTGGACGTGACTTTTGGGACACAGGAGGGGTTCTTAGCGTTCGGCCTTCCCATGGCTCTGCGTGAGTAGGAGATGGGTGCTTTGAAATCTTCAAGCGTCCTGGCAGTAGGTTTCTTCTGAGGCAGAGAGCTTCCTGCTGGGGCACGGAGCCTGGTGGCTTGGGGACTGGGGAAGGGGCAGTAGTCGGTTCAACAGAGCGTGGATAGAGATTCAAGGCCTCCTTTCTCTCCGTGTTTCTACAGTTGCAGCGGGAGGGGGTGGCTGCGGTGGGTTATAGGGGAGGAAAAGCGATGCCGCGTCCTTGCGGACTGAAGGGCTAAGTTTGTTTTTTCCCTCTTTGCTGGGTTCGGTAGCAAGCGATAAGAAGTCAGTCGTCCCGGTGTCCTCCCGTCTGGGGATGGAACGAAAAGGAGAACAGCGAGCTCGGGAGCTTGGTCGAAGCGAGGCGAGAACCGTCCGGCTGGGAGCGGAGCAGCCATCGCTGTCACGGAGATAAGTGTCGGGTCTGGAAATCTCTCGGCTTACGGCCCGCTCGGTTCTAGGAAGGGAAGTCACGTTTTCTGAGACAGCGAGTCCGAGCGGAGGTTTCCGAGGTGCTGCCTTGGTTGTGGAAGAAAGAGGTCTCCCGTTTGTCAGTGGTGCTGGTTTCTCTGGACCACGGTGTCCTTCTCAGCAGACGCTCGGCTCGAGGAGGGAGACGCAAGGTGGTAAGGTTTCTGGCTGCCTCTCGTGTGTTTCTCTCTTGTTGCTCTCTCGTATTGGCCAATACGTTCTGTCTGTCTGTTTCTGTCTGTGTCTCTGTCCTTGCTCTGCTTCTTCCGTGTCCTTCTACGGGACACTTGCAGGCATTCCAGGTGAGCATCTCCACGGGTTAAGGGCTCCGGAGCCAACGGGAATCATGCAGGTACGCAAGGTAGAGCAAGGGAAAGTGGTGGTGCATCAGGGGTGACTGACTCGGTGTTCTTGTAGCGGTCCCGATAGAGAGGGGAGGGAGGGGCAAGGTCTAAAGGATAGAAGTCCCGCAGCCAGAGACCTTAGTGAGTGAGAGCTCACGCTGGGGTTTTTCTTCCGCGCTTGCAGACGAATCGGTGCGGGGCCGTGTCCGGAGAAGAAACCGTCCGAGATGGACTGGAGCTGCCTGGACGTTACTTTTGGGACACAGGAGGGGTTCTCAGCGTTCGGCCTTCCCATGGCTCTGCGTGAGTAGGAGATGGGTGCTTTGAAATCTTCAAGCGTCCTGGCAGTAGGTTTCTTCTGAGGCAGAGAGCTTCCTGCTGGGGCACGGAGCCTGGTGGCTTGGGGACTGGGGAAGGGGCAGTAGTCGGTTCAACAGAGCGTGGATAGAGATTCAAGGCCTCCTTTCTCTCCGTGTTTCTACAGTTGCAGCGGGAGGGGGTGGCTGCGGTGGGTTATAGGGGAGGAAAAGCGATGCCGCGTCCTTGCGGACTGAAGGGCTAAGTTTGTTTTTTCCCTCTTTGCTGGGTTCGGTAGCAAGCGATAAGAAGTCAGTCGTCCCGGTGTCCTCCCGTCTGGGGATGGAACGAAAAGGAGAACAGCGAGCTCGGGAGCTTGGTCGAAGCGAGGCGAGAACCGTCCGTCTGGGAGCGGAGCAGCCATCGCTGTCACGGAGATAAGTGTCGGGTCTGGAAATCTCTCGGCTTACGGCCCGCTCGGTTCTAGGAAGGGAAGTCACGTTTTCTGAGACAGCGAGTCCGAGCGGAGGTTTCCGAGGTGCTGCCTTGGTTGTGGAAGAAAGAGGTCTCCCGTTTGTCAGTGGTGCTGGTTTCTCTGGACCACGGTGTCCTTCTCAGCAGACGCTCGGCTCGAGGAGGGAGACGCAAGGTGGTAAGGTTTCTGGCTGCCTCTCGTGTGTTTCTCTCTTGTTGCTCTCTCGTATTGGCCAATACGTTCTGTCTGTCTGTTTCTGTCTGTGTCTCTGTCCTTGCTCTGCTTCTTCTGTGTCCTTCTACGGGACACTTGCAGGCATTCCAGGTGAGCATCTCCACGGGTTAAGGGCTCCGGAGCCAACGGGAATCATGCAGGTACGCAAGGTAGAGCAAGGGAAAGTGGTGGTGCATCAGGGGTGACTGACTCGGTGTTCTTGTAGCGGTCCCGATAGAGAGGGGAGGGAGGGGCAAGGTCTAAAGGATAGAAGTCCCGCAGCCAGAGACCTTAGTGAGTGAGAGCTCACGCTGGGGTTTTTCTTCCGCGCTTGCAGACGAATCGGCGCGGGGCCGTGTCCGGAGAAGAGACCGTACGAGATGGACTGGAGCTGCCTGGACGTGACTTTTGGGACACAGGAGGGGTTCTTAGCGTTCGGCCTTCCCATGGCTCTGCGTGAGTAGGAGATGGGTGCTTTGAAATCTTCAAGCGTCCTGGCAGTAGGTTTCTTCTGAGGCAGAGAGCTTCCTGCTGGGGCACGGAGCCTGGTGGCTTGGGGACTGGGGAAGGGGCAGTAGTCGGTTCAACAGTGCGTGGATAGAGATTCAAGGCCTCCTTTCTCTCCGTCTTTCTACAGTTGCAGCGGGAGGGGGTGGCTGCGGTGGGTTATAGGGGAGGAAAAGCGATGCCGCGTCCTTGCGGACTGAAGGGCTAAGTTTGTTTTTTCCCTCTTTGCTGGGTTCGGTAGCAAGCGATAAGAAGTCAGTCGTCCCGGTGTCCTCCCGTCTGGGGATGGAACGAAAAGGAGAACAGCGAGCTCGGGAGCTTGGTCGAAGCGAGGCGAGAACCGTCCGGCTGGGAGCGGAGCAGCCATCGCTGTCACGGAGATAAGTGTCGGGTCTGGAAATCTCTCGGCTTACGGCCCGCTCGGTTCTAGGAAGGGAAGTCACGTTTTCTGAGACAGCGAGTCCGAGCGGAGGTTTCCGAGGTGCTGCCTTGGTTGTGGGAGAAAGAGGTCTCCCGTTTGTCAGTGGTGCTGGTTTCTCTGGACCACGGTGTCCTTGTCAGCAGACGCTCGGCTCGAGGAGGGAGACGCAAGGTGGTAAGGTTTCTGGCTGCCTCTCGTGTGTTTCTCTCTTGTTGCTCTCCCGTATTGGCCAATACGTTCTGTCTGTCTGTTTCTGTCTGTGTCTCTGTCCTTGCTCTGCTTCTGCCGTGTCCTTCTACGGGACACTTGCAGGCATTCCAGGTGAGCATCTCCACGGGTTAAGGGCTCCGGAGCCAACGGGAATCATGCAGGTACGCAAGGTAGAGCAAGGGAAAGTGGTGGTGCATCAGGGGTGACTGACTCAGTGTTCTTGTAGCGGTCCCGATAGAGAGGGGAGGGAGGGGCAAGGTCTAAAGGATAGAAGTCCCGCAGCCAGAGACCTTAGTGAGTGAGAGCTCACGCTGGGGTTTTTCTTCCGCGCTTGCAGACGACTCGGCGCGGGGCCGTGTCCGGAGAAGAGACCGTCCGAGATGGACTGGAGCTGCCTGGACGTGATTTTTGGGACACAGGAGGGGTTCTCAGCGTTCGGCCTTCCTATGGCTCTGCGTGAGTAGGAGATGGGTGCTTTGAAATCTTCAAGCGTCCTGGCAGTAGGTTTCTTCTGAGGCAGAGAGCTTCCTGCTGGGGCACGGAGCCTGGTGGTTTGGGGACTGGGGAAGGGGCAGTAGTCAGTTCAACAGAGCGTGGATAGAGATTCAAGGCCTCCTTTCTCTCCGTGTTTCTACAGTTGCAGCAGGAGGGGGTGGCTGTGGTGGGATATAGGGGAGGAAAAGCGATGCCGCGTCCTGGCGGAATGAAGGGCTAGGTTTGTTTTTTCCCTCTTTGCTGGGTTCGGTAGCAAGCGATAAGAAGTCAGTCGTCCCGGTGTCCTCCCGTCTGGGGATGGAACGAAAAGGAGAACAGCGAGCTCGGGAGCTTGGTCGAAGCGAGGCGAGAACCGTCCAGCTGGGAGCGGAGCAGCCATCGCTGTCACGGAGATAAGTTTCGGGTCTGGAAATGTCTCGGCTTACGGCCCGCTCGGTTCTAGGAAGGGAAGTCACGTTTTCTGAGACAGCGAGTCCGAGCGGAGGTTTCCGAGGTGCTGCCTTGGTTGTGGGAGAAAGAGGTCTCCCGTTTGTCAGGGGTGCTGGTTTCTCTGGACCACAGTGTCCTTCTCAGCAGACGCTCGGCTCGAGGAGGGAGACGCAAGGTGGTAAGGTTTCTGGCTGCCTCTCGTGTGTTTCTCTCTTGTTGCTCTCCCGTATTGGCCAATACCTTCTGTCTGTCTGTTTCTGTCTGTGTCTCTGTCCTTGTTCTGCTTCTGCCGTGTCCTTCTACGGGACACTTGCAGGCATTCCAGGTGAGCATCTCCACGGGTTAAGGGCTCCGGAGCCAACGGGAATCATGCAGGTACGCAAGGTAGAGCAAGGGAAAGTGGTGGTGCATCAGGGGTGACTGACTCAGTGTTCTTGTAGCGGTCCCGATAGAGAGGGGAGGGAGGGGCAAGGTCTAAAGGATAGAAGTCCCGCAGCCAGAGACCTTAGTGAGTGAGAGCTCACGCTGGGGTTTTTCTTCCGCGCTTGCAGACGAGTCGGCGCGGGGCCGTGTCCGGAGAAGAGACCGTCCGAGATGGACTGGAGCTGCCTGGACGTGATCTTTGGGACACAGGAGGGGTTCTTAGCGTTCGGCCTTCCCATGGCTCTGCGTGAGTAGGAGATGGGTGCTTTGAAATCTTCAAGCGTCCTGGCAGTAGGTTTCTTCTGAGGCAGAGAGCTTCCTGCTGGGGCACGGAGCCTGGTGGCTTGGGGACTGGGGAAGAGGCAGTAGTCGGTTCAACAGAGCGTGGATAGAGATTCAAGGCCTCCTTTCTCTCCGTGTTTCTACAGTTGCAGCGGGAGGGGGTGGCTGCGGTGGGTTATAGGGGAGGAAAAGCGATGCCGCGTCCTTGCGGACTGAAGGGCTAAGTTTGTTTTTTCCCTCTTTGCTGGGTTCGGTAGCAAGCGATAAGAAGTCAGTCGTCCCGGTGTCCTCCCATCTGGGGATGGAACGAAAAGGAGAACAGCGAGCTCGGGAGCTTGGTCGAAGCGAGGCGAGAACCGTCCGGCTGGGAGCGGAGCAGCCATCGCTGTCACGGAGATAAGTGTCGGGTCTGGAAATCTCTCGGCTTACGGCCCGCTCGGTTCTAGGAAGGGAAGTCACGTTTTCTGAGACAGCGAGTCCGAGCGGAGGTTTCCGAGGTGCTGCCTTGGTTGTGGGAGAAAGAGGTCTCCCGTTTGTCAGTGGTGCTGGTTTCTCTGGACCACGGTGTCCTTCTCAGCAGACGCTCGGCTCGAGGAGGGAGACGCAAGGTGGTAAGGTTTCTGGCTGCCTCTCGTGTGTTTCTCTCTTGTTGCTCTCCCGTATTGGCCAATACGTTCTGTCTGTCTGTTTCTGTCTGTGACTCTCCTTGTTCTGCTTCTGCCGTGTCCTTCTACGGGACACTTGCAGGCATTCCAGGTGAGCATCTCCACGGGTTAAGGGCTCCGGAGCCAACAGGAATCATGCAGGTACGCAAGGTAGAGCAAGGGAAAGTGGTGGTGCATCGGGGTGACTGACTCAGTGTTCTTGTAGCGGTCCCGATAGAGAGGGGAGGGAGGGGCAAGGTCTAAAGGATAGAAGTCCCGCAGCCAGAGACCTTAGTGAGTGAGAGCTCACGCTGGGGTTTTTCTTCCGTGCTTGCAGACGAATCGGCGCGGGGCCGTGTCCGGAGAAGAGACCGTCCGAGATGGACTGCCGCTGCCTGGACGTGATTTTTGGGACACAGGAGGGGTTCTTAGCGTTCGGCCTTCCCATGGCTCTGCGTGAGTAGGAGATGGGTGCTTTGAAATCTTCAAGCGTCCTGGCAGTAGTTTTCTTCTGAGGCAGAGAGCTTCCTGCTGGGGCACGGAGCCTGGTGGCTTGGGGACTGGGGAAGGGGCAGTAGTCGGTTCAACAGAGCGTGGATAGAGATTCAAGGCCTCCTTTCTCTCCGTGTTTCTACAGTTGCAGCGGGAGGGGGTGGCTGCGGTGGGTTATAGGGGAGGAAAAGCGATGCCGCGTCCTTGCGGACTGAAGGGCTAAGTTTGTTTTTTCCCTCTTTGCTGGGTTCGGTAGCAAGCGATAAGAAGTCAGTCGTCCCGGTGTCCTCCCGTCTGGGGATGGAACGAAAAGGAGAACAGCGAGCTCGGGAGCTTGGTCGAAGCGAGGCGAGAACCGTCCGGCTGGGAGCGGAGCAGCCATCGCTGTCACGGAGATAAGTGTCGGGTCTGGAAATCTCTCGGCTTACGGCCCGCTCGGTTCTAGGAAGGGAAGTCACGTTTTCTGAGACAGCGAGTCCGAGCGGAGGTTTCCGAGGTGCTGCCTTGGTTGTGGGAGAAAGAGGTCTCCCGTTTGTCAGTGGTGCTGGTTTCTCTGGACCACGGTGTCCTTCTCAGCAGACGCTCGGCTCGAGGAGGGAGACGCAAGGTGGTAAGGTTTCTGGCTGCCTCTCGTGTGTTTCTCTCTTGTTGCTCTCCCGTATTGGCCAATACGTTCTGTCTGTCTGTTTCTGTCTGTGTCTCTGTCCTTGCTCTGCTTCTTCCGTGTCCTTCTACGGGACACTTGCAGGCATTCCAGGTGAGCATCTCCACGGGTTAAGGGCTCCGGAGCCAACGGGAATCATGCAGGTACGCAAGGTAGAGCAAGGGAAAGTGGTGGTGCATCAGGGGTGACTGACTCAGTGTTCTTGTAGCGGTCCCGATAGAGAGGGGAGGGAGGGGCAAGGTCTAAAGGATAGAAGTCCCGCAGCCAGAGACTTTAGTGAGTGAGAGCTCACGCTGGGGTTTTCCTCCGCGTTTGCAGACGAATCGGCGCGGGGCCGTGTCCGGAGAAGAGACCGTCCGAGATGAACTGCCGCTGCCTGGACGTGATTTTTGGGACACAGGAGGGGTTCTCAGCGTTCGGCCTTCCCATGGCTCTGCGTGAGTAGGAGATGGGTGCTTTGAAATCTTCAAGCGTCCTGGCAGTAGGTTTCTTCTGAGGCAAGAGCTTCCTGCTGGGGCACGGAGCCTGGTGGCTTGGGGACTGGGGAAGGGGCAGTAGTCTGTTCAACAGAGCGTGGATAGAGATTCAAGGCCTCCTTTCTCTCCGTGTTTCTACAGTTGCAGCGGGAGGGGGTGGCTGCGGTCGGTTATAGGGGAGGAAAAGCGATGCCGCGTCCTTGCGGACTGAAGGGCTAAGTTTGTTTTTTCCCTCTTTGCTGGGTTCGGTAGCAAGCGATAAGAAGTCAGTCGTCCCGGTGTCCTCCCGTCTGGGGATGGAACGAAAAGGAGAACAGCGAGCTCGGGAGCTTGGTCGAAGCGAGGCGAGAACCGTCCGGCTGGGAGCGGAGCAGCCATCGCTGTCACGGAGATAAGTGTCGGGTCTGGAAATCTCTCGGCTTACGGCCCGCTCGGTTCTAGGAAGGGAAGTCACGTTTTCTGAGACAGCGAGTCCGAGCGGAGGTTTCCGAGGTGCTGCCTTGGTTGTGGGAGAAAGAGGTCTCCCGTTTGTCAGTGGTGCTGGTTTCTCTGGACCACGGTGTCCTTCTCAGCAGACGCTCGGCTCGAGGAGGGAGACGCAAGGTGGTAAGGTTTCTGGCTGCCTCTCGTGTGTTTCTCTCTTGTTGCTCTCCCGTATTGGCCAATACGTTCTGTCTGTCTGTTTCTGTCTGTGTCTCTGTCCTTGCTCTGCTTCTTCCGTGTCCTTCTACGGGACACTTGCAGGCATTCCAGGTGAGCATCTCCACGGGTTAAGGGCTCCGGAGCCAACGGGAATCATGCAGGTACGCAAGGTAGAGCAAGGGAAAGTGGTGGTGCATCAGGGGTGACTGACTCAGTGTTCTTGTAGCGGTCCCGATAGAGAGGGGAGGGAGGGGCAAGGTCTAAAGGATAGAAGTCCCGCAGCCAGAGACTTTAGTGAGTGAGAGCTCACGCTGGGGTTTTTCTTCCGCGTTTGCAGACGAATCGGCGCGGGGCCGTGTCCGGAGAAGAGACCGTCCGAGATGAACTGCCGCTGCCTGGACGTGATTTTTGGGACACAGGAGGGGTTCTCAGCGTTCGGCCTTCCCATGGCTCTGCGTGAGTAGGAGATGGGTGCTTTGAAATCTTCAAGCGTCCTGGCAGTAGGTTTCTTCTGAGGCAAGAGCTTCCTGCTGGGGCACGGAGCCTGGTGGCTTGGGGACTGGGGAAGGGGCAGTAGTCTGTTCAACAGAGCGTGGATAGAGATTCAAGGCCTCCTTTCTCTCCGTGTTTCTACAGTTGCAGCGGGAGGGGGTGGCTGCGGTGGGTTATAGGGGAGGAAAAGCGATGCCGCGGACTGAAGGACTGAAGGGCTAGGTTTGTTTTTTCCCTCTTTGCTGGGTTCGGTAGCAAGCGATAAGAAGTCAGTCGTCCCGGTGTCCTCCCATCTGGGGATGGAACGAAAAGGAGAACAGCGAGCTCGGGAGCTTGGTCGAAGCGAGGCGAGAACCGTCCGGCTGGGAGCGGAGCAGCCATGGCTGTCACGGAGATAAGTGTCGGGTCTGGAAATCTCTCGGCTTACGGCCCGCTCGGTTCTAGGAAGGGAAGTCACGTTTTCTGAGACAGCGAGTCCGAGCGGAGGTTTCCGAGGTGCTGCCTTGGTTGTGGGAGAAAGAGGTCTCCCGTTTGTCAGTGGTGCTGGTTTCTGTGGACCACGGTGTCCTTCTCAGCAGACGCTCGGCTCGAGGAGGGAGACGCAAGGTGGTAAGGTTTCTGGCTGCCTCTCGTGTGTTTCTCTCTTGTTGCTCTCCCGTATTGGCCAATACGTTCTGTCTGTCTGTTTCTGTCTGTGACACTGTCCTTGTTCTGCTTCTGCCGTGTCCTTCTACGGGACACTTGCAGGCATTCCAGGTGAGCATCTCCACGGGTTAAGGGCTCCGGAGCCAACAGGAATCATGCAGGTACGCAAGGTAGAGCAAGGGAAAGTGGTGGTGCATCAGGGGTGACTGACTCAGTGTTCTTGTAGCGGTCCCGATAGAGAGGGGAGGGAGGGGCAAGGTCTAAAGGATAGAAGTCCCGCAGCCAGAGACCTTAGTGAGTGAGAGCTCACGCTGGGGTTTTTCTTCCGTGCTTGCAGACGAATCGGCGCGGGGCCGTGTCCGGAGAAGAGACCGTCCGAGATGGACTGGAGCTGCCTGGACGTGATTTTTGGGACACAGGAGGGGTTCTTATCGTTCGGCCTTCCCATGGCTCTGCGTGAGTAGGAGATGGGTGCTTTGAAATCTTCAAGCGTCCTGGCAGTAGGTTTCTTCTGAGGCAGAGAGCTTCCTGCTGGGGCACGGAGCCTGGTGGCTTGGGGACTGGGGAAGGGGCAGTAGTCGGTTCAACAGAGCGTGGATAGAGATTCAAGGCCTCCTTTCTCTCCGTGTTTCTACAGTTGCAGCGGGAGGGGGTGGCTGCGGTGGGTTATAGGGGAGGAAAAGCGATGCCGCGTCCTTGCGGACTGAAGGGCTAAGTTTGTTTTTTCCCTCTTTGCTGGGTTCGGTAGCAAGCGATAAGAAGTCAGTCGTCCCGGTGTCCTCCCGTCTGGGGATGGAACGAAAAGGAGAACAGCGAGCTCGGGAGCTTGGTCGAAGCGAGGCGAGAACCGTCCGGCTGGGAGCGGAGCAGCCATCGCTGTCACGGAGATAAGTGTCGGGTCTGGAAATCTCTCGGCTTACGGCCCGCTCGGTTCTAGGAAGGGAAGTCACGTTTTCTGAGACAGCGAGTCCGAGCGGAGGTTTCCGAGGTGCTGCCTTGGTTGTGGGAGAAAGAGGTCTCCCTTTTGTCAGTGGTGCTGGTTTCTCTGGACCACGGTGTCCTTCTCAGCAGACGCTCGGCTCGAGGAGGGAGACGCAAGGTGGTAAGGTTTCTGGCTGCCTCTCGTGTGTTTCTCTCTTGTTGCTCTCCCGTATTGGCCAATACGTTCTGTCTGTCTGTTTCTGTCTGTGTCTCTGTCCTTGCTCTGCTTCTTCCGTGTCCTTCTACGGGACACTTGCAGGCATTCCAGGTGAGCATCTCCACGGGTTAAGGGCTCCGGAGCCAACGGGAATCATGCAGGTACGCAAGGTAGAGCAAGGGAAAGTGGTGGTGCATCAGGGGTGACTGACTCAGTGTTCTTGTAGCGGTCCCGATAGAGAGGGGAGGGAGGGGCAAGGTCTAAAGGATAGAAGTCCCGCAGCCAGAGACTTTAGTGAGTGAGAGCTCACGCTGGGGTTTTTCTTCCGCGTTTGCAGACGAATCGGCGCGGGGCCGTGTCCGGAGAAGAGACCGTCCGAGATGGACTGGAGCTGCCTGGACGTGATTTTTGGGACACAGGAGGGGTTCTCAGCGTTCGGCCTTCCCATGGCTCTGCGTGAGTAGGAGATGGGTGCTTTGAAATCTTCAAGCGTCCTGGCAGTAGGTTTCTTCTGAGGCAGAGAGCTTCCTGCTGGGGCACGGAGCCTGGTGGTTTGGGGACTGGGGAAGGGGCAGTAGTCGGTTCAACAGAGCGTGGATAGAGATTCAAGGCCTCCTTTCTCTCCGTGTTTCTACAGTTGCAGCAGGAGGGGGTGGCTGTGGTGGGATATAGGGGAGGAAAAGCGATGCCGCGTCCTTGCGGAATGAAGGGCTAGGTTTGTTTTTTCCCTCTTTGCTGGGTTCGGTAGCAAGCGATAAGAAGTCAGTCGTCCCGATGTCCTCCCGTCTGGGGATGGAACGAAAAGGAGAACAGCGAGCTCGGGAGCTTGGTCGAAGCGAGGCGAGAACCGTCCGGCTGGGAGCGGAGCAGCCATCGCTGTCACGGAGATAAGTGTCGGGTCTGGAAATCTCTCGGCTTACGGCCCGCTCGGTTCTAGGAAGGGAAGTCGCGTTTTCTGAGACAGCGAGTCCGAGCGGAGGTTTCCAAGGTGCTGCCTTGGTTGTGGGAGAAAGAGGTCTCCCGTTTGTCAGTGGTGCTGGTTTCTCTGGACCACGGTGTCCTTCTCAGCAGATGCTCGGCTCGAGGAGGGAGACGCAAGGTGGTAAGGTTTCTGGCTGCCTCTCGTGTGTTTCTCTCTTGTTGCTCTCTCGTATTGGCCAATACGTTCTGTCTGTCTGTTTCTGTCTGTGTCTCTGTCCTTGCTCTGCTTCTGCCGTGTCCTTCTACGGGACACTTGCAGGCATTCCAGGTGAGCATCTCCACGGGTTAAGGGCTCCGGAGCCAACGGGAATCATGCAGGTACGCAAGGTAGAGCAAGGGAAAGTGGTGGTGCATCAGGGGTGACTGACTCAGTGTTCTTGTAGCGGTCCCGATAGAGAGGGGAGGGAGGGGCAAGGTCTAAAGGATAGAAGTCCCGCAGCCAGAGACCTTAGTGAGTGAGAGCTCACGCTGGGGTTTTTCTTCCGCGCTTGCAGACGAGTCGGCGCGGGGCCGTGTCCGGAGAAGAGACCGTCCGAGATGGACTGGAGCTGCCTGGACGTGATTTTTGGGACACAGGAGGGGTTCTCAGCGTTCGGCCTTCCCATGGCTCTGCGTGAGTAGCAGATGGGTGCTTTGAAATCTTCAAGCGTCCTGGCAGTAGGTTTCTTCTGAGGCAGAGAGCTTCCTGCTGGGGCACGGAGCCTGGTGGCTTGGGGACTGGGGAAGGGGCAGTAGTCGGTTCAACAGAGCGTGGATAGAGATTCAAGGCCTCCTTTCTCTCCGTGTTTCTACAGTTGCAGCGGGAGGGGGTGGCTGCGGTGGGCTATAGGGGAGGAAAAGCGATGCCGCGTCCTTGCGGACTGAAGGGCTAGGTTTGTTTTTTCCCTCTTTGCTGGGTTCGGTAGCAAGCGATAAGAAGTCAGTCGTCCCGGTGTCCTCCCGTCTGGGGATGGAACGAAAAGGAGAACAGCGAGCTCGGGAGCTTGGTCGAAGCGAGGCGAGAACCGTCCGGCTGGGAGCGGAGCAGCCATCGCTGTCACGGAGATAAGTGTCGGGTCTGGAAATCTCTCGGCTTACGGCCCGCTCGGTTCTAGGAAGGGAAGTCACGTTTTCTGAGACAGCGAGTCCGAGCGGAGGTTTCCGAGGTGCTGCCTTGGTTGTGGGAGAAAGAGGTCTCCCGTTTGTCAGTGGTGCTGGTTTCTCTGGACCACGGTGTCCTTCTCAGCAGACGCTCGGCTCGAGGAGGGAGACACAAGGTGGTAAGGTTTCTGGCTGCCTCTCGTGTGTTTCTCTCTTGTTGCTCTCCCGTATTGGCCAATACGTTCTGTCTGTCTGTTTCTGTCTGTGTCTCTGTCCTTGCTCTGCTTCTTCCGTGTCCTTCTACGGGACACTTGCAGGCATTCCAGGTGAGCATCTCCACGGGTTAAGGGCTCCGGAGCCAACGGGAATCATGCAGGTACGCAAGGTAGAGCAAGGGAAAGTGGTGGTGCATCAGGGGTGACTGACTCAGTGTTCTTGTAGCGGTCCCGATAGAGAGGGGAGGAAGGGGCAAGGTCTAAAGGATAGAAGTCCCGCAGCCAGAGACTTTAGTGAGTGAGAGCTCACGCTGGGGTTTTTCTTCCGCGTTTGCAGACGAATCGGCGCGGGGCCGTGTCCGGAGAAGAGACCGTCCGAGATGGACTGCCGCTGCCTGGACGTGATTTTTGGGACACAGGAGGGGTTCTCAGCGTTCGGCCTTCCCATGGCTCTGCGTGAGTAGGAGATGGGTGCTTTGAAATCTTCAAGCGTCCTGGCAGTAGGTTTCTTCTGAGGCAAGAGCTTCCTGCTGGGGCACGGAGCCTGGTGGCTTGGGGACTGGGGAAGGGGCAGTAGTCTGTTCAACAGAGCGTGGATAGAGATTCAAGGCCTCCTTTCTCTCCGTGTTTCTACAGTTGCAGTGGGAGGGGGTGGCTGCGGTGGGTTATAGGGGAGGAAAAGCGATGCCGCGGACTGAAGGACTGAAGGGCTAAGTTTGTTTTTTCCCTCTTTGCTGGGTTCGGTAGCAAGCGATAAGAAGTCAGTCGTCCCGGTGTCCTCCCGTCTGGGGATGGAACGAAAAGGAGAACAGCGAGCTCGGGAGCTTGGTCGAAGCGAGGCGAGAACCGTCCGGCTGGGAGCGGAGCAGCCATCGCTGTCACGGAGATAAGTGTCGGGTCTGGAAATCTCTCGGCTTACGGCCCGCTCGGTTCTAGGAAGGGAAGTCGCGTTTTCTGAGACAGCGAGTCCGAGCGGAGGTTTCCGAGGTGCTGCCTTGGTTGTGGGAGAAAGAGGTCTCCCGTTTGTCAGTGGTGCTGGTTTCTCTGGACCACGGTGTCCTTGTCAGCAGACGCTCGGCTCGAGGAGGGAGACGCAAGGTGGTAAGGTTTCTGGCTGCCTCTCGTGTGTTTCTCTCTTGTTGCTCTCTCGTATTGGCCAATACGTTCTGTCTGTCTGTTTCTGTCTGTGTCTCTGTCCTTGCTCTGCTTCTTCCGTGTCCTTCTACGGGACACTTGCAGGCATTCCAGGTGAGCATCTCCACGGGTTAAGGGCTCCGGAGCCAACGGGAATCATGCAGGTACGCAAGGTAGAGCAAGGGAAAGTGGTGGTGCATCAGGGGTGACTGACTCAGTGTTCTTGTAGCGGTCCCGATAGAGAGGGGAGGGAGGGGCAAGGTCTAAAGGATAGAAGTCCCGCAGCCAGAGACCTTAGTGAGTGAGAGCTCACGCTGGGGTTTTTCTTCCGTGCTTGCAGACGACTCGGCGCGGGGCCATGTCCGGAGAAGAGACCGTCCGAGATGGACTGGAGCTGCCTGGACGTGATTTTTGGGACACAGGAGGGGTTCTCAGCGTTCGGCCTTCCCATGGCTCTGCGTGAGTAGGAGATGGGTGCTTTGAAATCTTCAAGCGTCCTGGCAGTAGGTTTCTTCTGAGGCAGAGAGCTTCCTGCTGGGGCCCGGAGCCTGGTGGCTTGGGGACTGGGGAAGGGGCAGTAGTCGGTTCAACAGAGCGTGGATAGAGATTCAAGGCCTCCTTTCTCTCCGTGTTTCTACAGTTGCAGCAGGAGGGGGTGGCTGCGGTGGGCTATAGGGGAGGAAAAGCGATGCCGCGTCCTTGCGGACTGAATGGCTAGGTTTGTTTTTTCCCTCTTTGCTGGGTTCGGTAGCAAGCGATAAGAAGTCAGTCGTCCCGGTGTCCTCCCGTCTGGGGATGGAACGAAAAGGAGAACAGCGAGCTCGGGAGCTTGGTCGAAGCGAGGCGAGAACCGTCCGGCTGGGAGCGGAGCAGCCATCGCTGTCACGGAGATAAGTGTCGGGTCTGGAAATCTCTCGGCTTACGGCCCGCTCGGTTCTAGGAAGGGAAGTCACGTTTTCTGAGACAGCGAGTCCGAGCGGAGGTTTCCGAGGTGCTGCCTTGGTTGTGGGAGAAAGAGGTCTCCCGTTTGTCAGTGGTGCTGGTTTCTCTGGACCACGGTGTCCTTCTCAGCAGACGCTCGGCTCGAGGAGGGAGACACAAGGTGGTAAGGTTTCTGGCTGCCTCTCGTGTGTTTCTCTCTTGTTGCTCTCCCGTATTGGCCAATACGTTCTGTCTGTCTGTTTCTGTCTGTGTCTCTGTCCTTGCTCTGCTTCTTCCGTGTCCTTCTACGGGACACTTGCAGGCATTCCAGGTGAGCATCTCCACGGGTTAAGGGCTCCGGAGCCAACGGGAATCATGCAGGTACGCAAGGTAGAGCAAGGGAAAGTGGTGGTGCATCAGGGGTGACTGACTCAGTGTTCTTGTAGCGGTCCCGATAGAGAGGGGAGGGAGGGGCAAGGTCTAAAGGATAGAAGTCCCGCAGCCAGAGACTTTAGTGAGTGAGAGCTCACGCTGGGGTTTTTCTTCCGCGTTTGCAGACGAATCGGCGCGGGGCCGTGTCCGGAGAAGAGACCGTCCGAGATGGACTGCCGCTGCCTGGACGTGATTTTTGGGACACAGGAGGGGTTCTCAGCGTTCGGCCTTCCCATGGCTCTGCGTGAGTAGGAGATGGGTGCTTTGAAATCTTCAAGCGTCCTGGCAGTAGGTTTCTTCTGAGGCAAGAGCTTCCTGCTGGGGCACGGAGCCTGGTGGCTTGGGGACTGGGGAAGGGGCAGTAGTCTGTTCAACAGAGCGTGGATAGAGATTCAAGGCCTCCTTTCTCTCCGTGTTTCTACAGTTGCAGTGGGAGGGGGTGGCTGCGGTGGGTTATAGGGGAGGAAAAGCGATGCCGCGGACTGAAGGACTGAAGGGCTAAGTTTGTTTTTTCCCTCTTTGCTGGGTTCGGTAGCAAGCGATAAGAAGTCAGTCGTCCCGGTGTCCTCCCGTCTGGGGATGGAACGAAAAGGAGAACAGCGAGCTCGGGAGCTTGGTCGAAGCGAGGCGAGAACCGTCCGGCTGGGAGCGGAGCAGCCATCGCTGTCACGGAGATAAGTGTCGGGTCTGGAAATCTCTCGGCTTACGGCCCGCTCGGTTCTAGGAAGGGAAGTCACGTTTTCTGAGACAGCGAGTCCGAGCGGAGGTTTCCGAGGTGCTGCCTTGGTTGTGGGAGAAAGAGGTCTCCCGTTTGTCAGTGGTGCTGGTTTCTCTGGACCACGGTGTCCTTCTCAGCAGACGCTCGGCTCGAGGAGGGAGACGCAAGGTGGTAAGGTTTCTGGCTGCCTCTCGTGTGTTTCTCTCTTGTTGCTCTCCCGTATTGGCCAATACGTTCTGTCTGTCTGTTTCTGTCTGTGTCTCTGTCCTTGCTCTGCTTCTTCCGTGTCCTTCTACGGGACACTTGCAGGCATTCCAGGTGAGCATCTCCACGGGTTAAGGGCTCCGGAGCCAACGGGAATCATGCAGGTACGCAAGGTAGAGCAAGGGAAAGTGGTGGTGCATCAGGGGTGACTGACTCAGTGTTCTTGTAGCGGTCCCGATAGAGAGGGGAGGGAGGGGCAAGGTCTAAAGGATAGAAGTCCCGCAGCCAGAGACCTTAGTGAGTGAGAGCTCACGCTGGGGTTTTTCTTCCGCGCTTGCAGACGAATCGGCGCGGGGCCGTGTCCGGAGAAGAGACCGTCCGAGATGGACTGGAGCTGCCTGGACTTGATTTTTGGGACACAGGAGGGGTTCTCAGTGTTCGGCCTTCCCATGGCTCTGCGTGAGTAGGAGATGGGTGCTTTGAAATCTTCAAGCGTCCTGGCAGTAGGTTTCTTCTGAGGCAGAGAGCTTCCTGCTGGGGCCCGGAGCCTGGTGGCTTGGGGACTGGGGAAGGGGCAGTAGTCGGTTCAACAGAGCGTGGATAGAGATTCAAGGCCTCCTTTCTCTCCGTGTTTCTACAGTTGCAGCAGGAGGGGGTGGCTGTGGTGGGATATAGGGGAGGAAAAGCGATGCCGCGTCCTTGCGGAATGAAGGGCTAGGTTTGTTTTTTCCCTCTTTGCTGGGTTCGGTAGCAAGCGATAAGAAGTCAGTCGTCCCGATGTCCTCCCGTCTGGGGATGGAACGAAAAGGAGAACAGCGAGCTCGGGAGCTTGGTCGAAGCGAGGCGAGAACCGTCCGGCTGGGAGCGGAGCAGCCATCGCTGTCACGGAGATAAGTGTCGGGTCTGGAAATCTCTCGGCTTACGGCCCGCTCGGTTCTAGGAAGGGAAGTCGCGTTTTCTGAGACAGCGAGTCCGAGCGGAGGTTTCCGAGGTGCTGCCTTGGTTGTGGGAGAAAGAGGTCTCCCGTTTGTCAGTGGTGCTGGTTTCTCTGGACCACGGCGTCCTTGTCAGCAGACGCTCGGCTCGAGGAGGGAGACGCAAGGTGGTAAGGTTTCTGGCTGCCTCTCGTGTGTTTCTCTCTTGTTGCTCTCTCGTATTGGCCAATACGTTCTGTCTGTCTGTTTCTGTCTGTGTCTCTGTCCTTGCTCTGCTTCTTCCGTGTCCTTCTACGGGACACTTGCAGGCATTCCAGGTGAGCATCTCCACGGGTTAAGGGCTCCGGAGCCAACGGGAATCATGCAGGTACGCAAGGTAGAGCAAGGGAAAGTGGTGGTGCATCAGGGGTGACTGACTCAGTGTTCTTGTAGCGGTCCCGATAGAGAGGGGAGGGAGGGGCAAGGTCTAAAGGATAGAAGTCCCGCAGCCAGAGACCTTAGTGAGTGAGAGCTCACGCTGGGGTTTTTCTTCCGCGCTTGCAGACGACTCGGCGCGGGGCCGTGTCCGGAGAAGAGACCGTCCGAGATGGACTGGAGCTGCCTGGACGTGATTTTTGGGACACAGGAGGGGTTCTCAGCGTTCGGCCTTCCCATGGCTCTGCGTGAGTAGGAGATGGGTGCTTTGAAATCTTCAAGCGTCCTGGCAGTAGGTTTCTTCTGAGGCAGAGAGCTTCCTGCTGGGGCACGGAGCCTGGTGGCTTGGGGACTGGGGAAGGGGCAGTAGTCGGTTCAACAGAGCGTGGATAGAGATTCAAGGCCTCCTTTCTCTCCGTGTTTCTACAGTTGCAGCAGGAGGGGGTGGCTGCGGTGGGCTATAGGGGAGGAAAAGCGATGCCGCGTCCTTGCGGACTGAAGGGCTAGGTTTGTTTTTTCCCTCTTTGCTGGGTTCGGTAGCAAGCAATAAGAAGTCAGTCGTCCCGGTGTCCTCCCGTCTGGGGATGGAACGAAAAGGAGAACAGCGAGCTCGGGAGCTTGGTCGAAGCGAGGCGAGAACCGTCCGGCTGGGAGCGGAGCAGCCATCGCTGTCACGGAGATAAGTTTCGGGTCTGGAAATCTCTCGGCTTACGGCCCGCTCGGTTCTAGGAAGGGAAGTCACGTTTTCTGAGACAGCGAGTCCGAGCGGAGGTTTCCGAGGTGCTGCCTTGGTTGTGAGAGAAAGAGGTCTCCCGTTTCTCAGGGGTGCTGGTTTCTCTGGACCACGGCGTCCTTCTCAGCAGACGCTCGGCTCGAGGAGGGAGACGCAAGGTGGTAAGGTTTCTGGCTGCCTCTCGTGTGTTTCTCTCTTGTTGCTCTCTCGTATTGGCCAATACGTTCTGTCTGTCTGTTTCTGTCTGTGTCTCTGTCCTTGCTCTGCTTCTTCCGTGTCCTCCTACGGGACACTTGCAGGCATTCCAGGTGAGCATCTCCACGGGTTAAGGGCTCCGGAGCCAACGGGAATCATGCAGGTACTCAAGGTAGAGCAAGGGAAAGTGGTGGTGCATCAGGGGTGACTGACTCAGTGTTCTTGTAGCGGTCCCGATAGAGAGGGGAGGGAGGGGTAAGGTCTAAAGGATAGAAGTCCCGCAGCCAGAGACCTTAGTGAGTGAGAGCTCACGCTGGGGTTTTTCTTCCGCGCTTGCAGACGAGTCGGCGCGGGGCCGTGTCCGGAGAAGAGACCGTCCGAGATGGACTGGAGCTGCCTGGACGTGATTTTTGGGACACAGGAGGGGTTCTCAGCGTTCGGCCTTCCCATGGCTCTGCGTGAGTAGGAGATGGGTGCTTTGAAATCTTCAAGCGTCCTGGCAGTAGGTTTCTTCTGAGGCAGAGAGCTTCCTGCTGGGGCACGGAGCCTGGTGGCTTGGGGACTGGGGAAGGGGCAGTAGTCGGTTCAACAGAGCGTGGATAGAGATTCAAGGCCTCCTTTCTCTCCGTGTTTCTACAGTTGCAGCGGGAGGGGGTGGCTGCGGTGGGGTATAGGGGAGGAAAAGCGATGCCGCGTCCTTGCGGACTGAAGGGCTAAGTTTGTTTTTTCCCTCTTTGCTGGGTTCGGTAGCAAACGATAAGAAGTCAGTCGTCCCGGTGTCCTCCCGTCTGGGGATGGAACGAAAAGGAGAACAGCGAGCTCGGGAGCTTGGTCGAAGCGAGGCGAGAACCGTCCGGCTGGGAGCGGAGCAGCCATCGCTGTCACGGAGATAAGTTTCGGGTCTGGAAATCTCTCGGCTTACGGCCCGCTCGGTTCTAGGAAGGGAAGTCACGTTTTCTGAGACAGCGAGTCCGAGCGGAGGTTTCCGAGGTGCTGCCTTGGTTGTGGGAGAAAGAGGTCTCCCGTTTGTCAGGGGTGCTGGTTTCTCTGGACCACGGCGTCCTTCTCAGCAGACGCTCGGCTCGAGGAGGGAGACGCAAGGTGGTAAGGTTTCTGGCTGCCTCTCGTGTGTTTCTCTCTTGTTGCTCTCCCGTATTGGCCAATACGTTCTGTCTGTCTGTTTCTGTCTGTGTCTCTGTCCTTGCTCTGCTTCTTCCGTGTCCTTCTACGGGACACTTGCAGGCATTCCAGGTGAGCATCTCCACGGGTTAAGGGCTCCGGAGCCAACGGGAATCATGCAGGTACGCAAGGTAGAGCAAGGGAAAGTGGTGGGGCATCAGGGGTGACTGACTCAGTGTTCTTGTAGCGGTCCCGATAGAGAGGGGAGGGAGGGGCAAGGTCTAAAGGATAGAAGTCCCGCAGCCAGAGACCTTAGTGACTGAGAGCTCACGCTGGGGTTTTTCTTCCGTGCTTGCAGACGAATCGGCGCGGGGCCGTGTCCGGAGAAGAGACCGTCCGAGATGGACTGGAGCTGCCTGGACTTGATTTTTGGGACACAGGAGGGGTTCTTAGCGTTTGGCCTTCCCATGGCTCTGCGTGAGTAGGAGATGGGTGCTTTGAAATCTTCAAGCGTCCTGGCAGTAGGTTTCTTCTGAGGCAGAGAGCTTCCTGCTGGGGCACTGAGCCTGGTGGCTTGGGGACTGGGGAAGGGGCAGTAGTCGGTTCAACAGAGCGTGGATAGAGATTCAAGGCCTCCTTTCTCTCCGTGTTTCTACAGTTGCAGCGGGAGGGGGTGGCTGCGGTGGGTTATAGGGGAGGAAAAGCGATGCCGCGTCCTTGCGGACTGAAGGGCTAAGTTTGTTTTTTCCCTCTTTGCTGGGTTCGGTAGCAAGCGATAAGAAGTCAGTCGTCCCGGTGTCCTCCCGTCTGGGGATGGAACGAAAAGGAGAACAGCGAGCTCGGGAGCTTGGTCGAAGCGAGGCGAGAACCGTCCGGCTGGGAACGGAGCAGCCATCGCTGTCACGGAGATAAGTGTCGGGTCTGGAAATCTCTCGGCTTACGGCCCGCTCGGTTCTAGGAAGGGAAGTCACGTTTTCTGAGACAGCGAGTCCGAGCGGAGGTTTCCGAGGTGCTGCCTTGGTTGTGGGAGAAAGAGGTCTCCCGTTTGTCAGTGGTGCTGGTTTCTCTGGACCACGGTGTCCTTCTCAGCAGACGCTCGGCTCGAGGAGGGAGACGCAAGGTGGTAAGGTTTCTGGCTGCCTCTCGTGTGTTTCTCTCTTGTTGCTCTCTCGTATTGGCCAATACGTTCTGTCTGTCTGTTTCTGTCTGTGACTCTGTCCTTGCTCTGCTTCTTCCGTGTCCTTCTACGGGACACTTGCAGGCATTCCAGGTGAGCATCTCCACGGGTTAAGGGCTCCGGAGCCAACGGGAATCATGCAGGTACGCAAGGTAGAGCAAGGGAAAGTGGTGGTGCATCAGGGGTGACTGACTCAGTGTTCTTGTAGCGGTCCCGATAGAGAGGGGAGGGAGGGGCAAGGTCTAAAGGATAGAAGTCCCGCAGCCAGAGACCTTAGTGAGTGAGAGCTCACACTGGGGTTTTTCTTCCGCGCTTGCAGACGAATCTGCGCGGGTCCGTGTCCGGAGAAGAGACCGTCCGAGATGGACTGGAGCTGCCTGGACGTGATTTTTGGGACACAGGAGGGGTTCTCAGCGTTCGCCCTTCCCATGGCTCTGCGTGAGTAGGAGATGGGTGCTTTGAAATCTTCAAGCGTCCTGGCAGTAGGTTTCTTGTGAGGCAGAGAGCTTCCTGCTGGGGCACGGAGCCTGGTGGTTTGGGGACTGGGGAAGGGGCAGTAGTCGGTTCAACAGAGCGTGGATAGAGATTCAAGGCCTCCTTTCTCTCCGTGTTTCTACAGTTGCAGCGGGAGGGGGTGGCTGCGGTGGGTTATAGGGGAGGAAAAGCGATGCCGCGTCCTTGCGGAATGAAGGGCTAGGTTTGTTTTTTCCCTCTTTGCTGGGTTCGGTAGCAAGCGATAAGAAGTCAGTCGTCCCGATGTCCTCCCGTCTGGGGATGGAACGAAAAGGAGAACAGCGAGCTCGGGAGCTTGGTCGAAGCGAGGCGAGAACCGTCCGGCTGGGAGCGGAGCAGCCATCGCTGTCACGGAGATAAGTGTCGGGTCTGGAAATCTCTCGGCTTACGGCCCGCTCGGTTCTAGGAAGGGAAGTCGCGTTTTCTGAGACAGCGAGTCCGAGCGGAGGTTTCCGAGGTGCTGCCTTGGTTGTGGGAGAAAGAGGTCTCCCGTTTGTCAGTGGTGCTGGTTTCTCTGGACCACGGTGTCCTTCTCAGCAGACGCTCGGCTCGAGGAAGGAGACGCAAGGTGGTAAGGTTTCTGGCTGCCTCTCGTGTGTTTCTCTCTTGTTGCTCTCTCGTATTGGCCAATACGTTCTGTCTGTCTGTTTCTGTCTGTGTCTCTGTCCTTGCTCTGCTTCTGCCGTGTCCTTCTACGGGACACTTGCAGGCATTCCAGGTGAGCATCTCCACGGGTTAAGGGCTCCGGAGCCAACGGGAATCATGCAGGTACGCAAGGTAGAGCAAGGGAAAGTGGTGGTGCATCAGGGGTGACTGACTCAGTGTTCTTGTAGCGGTCCCGATAGAGAGGGGAGGGAGGGGCAAGGTCTAAAGGATAGAAGTCCCGCAGCCAGAGACCTTAGTGAGTGAGAGCTCACGCTGGGGTTTTTCTTCCGCGCTTGCAGACGAGTCGGCGCGGGGCCGTGTCCGGAGAAGAGACCGTCCGAGATGGACTTGAGCTGCCTGGACGTGATTTTTGGGACACAGGAGGGGTTCTCAGCGTTCGGCCTTCCCATGGCTCTGCGTGAGTAGCAGATGGGTGCTTTGAAATCTTCAAGCGTCCTGGCAGTAGGTTTCTTCTGAGGCAGAGAGCTTCCTGCTGGGGCACGGAGCCTGGTGGCTTGGGGACTGGGGAAGGGGCAGTAGTCGGTTCAACAGAGCGTGGATAGAGATTCAAGGCCTCCTTTCTCTCCGTGTTTCTACAGTTGCAGCAGGAGGGGGTGGCTGTGGTGGGATATAGGGGAGGAAAAGCGATGCCGCGTCCTTGCGGAATGAAGGGCTAAGTTTGTTTTTTCCCTCTTTGCTGGGTTCGGTAGCAAGCGATAAGAAGTCAGTCGTCCCGATGTCCTCCCGTCTGGGGATGGAACGAAAAGGAGAACAGCGAGCTCGGGAGCTTGGTCGAAGCGAGGCGAGAACCGTCCGGCTGGGAGCGGAGCAGCCATCGCTGTCACGGAGATAAGTGTCGGGTCTGGAAATCTCTCGGCTTACGGCCCGCTCGGTTCTAGGAAGGGAAGTCGCGTTTTCTGAGACAGCGAGTCCGAGCGGAGGTTTCCGAGGTGCTGCCTTGGTTGTGGGAGAAAGAGGTCTCCCGTTTGTCAGTGGTGCTGGTTTCTCTGGACCACGGTGTCCTTGTCAGCAGACGCTCGGCTCGAGGAGGGAGACGCAAGGTGGTAAGGTTTCTGGCTGCCTCTCGTGTGTTTCTCTCTTGTTGCTCTCTCGTATTGGCCAATACGTTCTGTCTGTCTGTTTCTGTCTGTGTCTCTGTCCTTGCTCTGCTTCTGCCGTGTCCTTCTACGGGACACTTGCAGGCATTCCAGGTGAGCATCTCCACGGGTTAAGGGCTCCGGAGCCAACGGGAATCATGCAGGTACGCAAGGTAGAGCAAGGGAAAGTGGTGGTGCATCAGGGGTGACTGACTCAGTGTTCTTGTAGCGGTCCCGATAGAGAGGGGAGGGAGGGGCAAGGTCTAAAGGATAGAAGTCCCGCAGCCAGAGACCTTAGTGAGTGAGAGCTCACGCTGGGGTTTTTCTTCCGCGCTTGCAGACGACTCGGCGCGGGGCCGTGTCTGGAGAAGAGACCGTCCGAGATGGACTGGAGCTGCCTGGACGTGATTTTTGGGACACAGGAGGGGTTCTCAGCGTTCGGCCTTCCCATGGCTCTGCGTGAGTAGGAGATGGGTGCTTTGAAATCTTCAAGCGTCCTGGCAGTAGGTTTCTTCTGAGGCAGAGAGCTTCCTGCTGGGGCACGGAGCCTGGTGGCTTGGGGACTGGGGAAGGGGCAGTAGTCGGTTCAACAGAGCGTGGATAGAGATTCAAGGCCTCCTTTCTCTCCGTGTTTCTACAGTTGCAGCGGGAGGGGGTGGCTGCGGTGGGTTATAGGGGAGGAAAAGCGATGCCGCGTCCTTGCGGACTGAAGGGCTAAGTTTGTTTTTTCCCTCTTTGCTGGGTTCGGTAGCAAGCGATAAGAAGTCAGTCGTCCCGGTGTCCTCCCGTCTGGGGATGGAACGAAAAGGAGAACAGCGAGCTCGGGAGCTTGGTCGAAGCGAGGCGAGAACCGTCCGGCTGGGAGCGGAGCAGCCATCGCTGTCACGGAGATAAGTGTCGGGTCTGGAAATCTCTCGGCTTACGGCCCGCTCGGTTCTAGGAAGGGAAGTCACGTTTTCTGAGACAGCGAGTCCGAGCGGAGGTTTCCGAGGTGCTGCCTTGGTTGTGGGAGAAAGAGGTCTCCCGTTTGTCAGTGGTGCTGGTTTCTCTGGACCACGGTGTCCTTCTCAGCAGACGCTCGGCTCGAGGAGGGAGACGCAAGGTGGTAAGGTTTCTGGCTGCCTCTCGTGTGTTTCTCTCTTGTTGCTCTCTCGTATTGGCCAATACGTTCTGTCTGTCTGTTTCTGTCTGTGTCTCTGTCCTTGCTCTGCTTCTTCCGTGTCCTTCTACGGGACACTTGCAGGCATTCCAGGTGAGCATCTCCACGGGTTAAGGGCTCCGGAGCCAACGGGAATCATGCAGGTACGCAAGGTAGAGCAAGGGAAAGTGGTGGTGCATCAGGGGTGACTGACTCAGTGTTCTTGTAGCGGTCCCGATAGAGAGGGGAGGGAGGGGCAAGGTCTAAAGGATAGAAGTCCCGCAGCCAGAGACCTTAGTGAGTGAGAGCTCACGCTGGGGTTTTTCTTCCGCGCTTGCAGACGAATCTGCGCGGGTCCGTGTCTGGAGAAGAGACCGTCCGAGATGGACTGGAGCTGCCTGGACGTGATTTTTGGGACACAGGAGGGGTTCTCAGCGTTCGGCCTTCCCATGGCTCTGCGTGAGTAGGAGATGGGTGCTTTGAAATCTTCAAGCGTCCTGGCAGTAGGTTTCTTGTGAGGCAGAGAGCTTCCTGCTGGGGCACGGAGCCTGGTGGTTTGGGGACTGGGGAAGGGGCAGTAGTCGGTTCAACAGAGCGTGGATAGAGATTCAAGGCCTCCTTTCTCTCCGTGTTTCTACAGTTGCAGCGGGAGGGGGTGGCTGCGGTGGGTTATAGGGGAGGAAAAGCGATGCCGCGTCCTTGCGGACTGAAGGGCTAAGTTTGTTTTTTCCCTCTTTGCTGGGTTCGGTAGCAAGCGATAAGAAGTCAGTCGTCCCGATGTCTTCCCATCTGGGGATGGAACGAAAAGGAGAACAGCGAGCTCGGGAGCTTGGTCGAAGCGAGGCGAGAACCGTCCGGCTGGGAGCGGAGCAGCCATCGCTGTCACGGAGATAAGTGTCGGGTCTGGAAATCTCTCGGCTTACGGCCCGCTCGGTTCTAGGAAGGGAAGTCGCGTTTTCTGAGACAGCGAGTCCGAGCGGAGGTTTCCGAGGTGCTGCCTTGGTTGTGGGAGAAAGAGGTCTCCCGTTTGTCAGTGGTGCTGGTTTCTCTGGACCACGGTGTCCTTGTCAGCAGACGCTCGGCTCGAGGAGGGAGACGCAAGGTGGTAAGGTTTCTGGCTGCCTCTCGTGTGTTTCTCTCTTGTTGCTCTCTCGTATTGGCCAATACGTTCTGTCTGTCTGTTTCTGTCTGTGTCTCTGTCCTTGCTCTGCTTCTGCCGTGTCCTTCTACGGGACACTTGCAGGCATTCCAGGTGAGCATCTCCACGGGTTAAGGGCTCCGGAGCCAACGGGAATCATGCAGGTACGCAAGGTAGAGCAAGGGAAAGTGGTGGTGCATCAGGGGTGACTGACTCAGTGTTCTTGTAGCGGTCCCGATAGAGAGGGGAGGGAGGGGCAAGGTCTAAAGGATAGAAGTCCCGCAGCCAGAGACCTTAGTGAGTGAGAGCTCACGCTGGGGTTTTTCTTCCGCGCTTGCAGACGAATCGGCGCGGGGCCGTGTCCGGAGAAGAGACCGTCCGAGATGGACTGCCGCTGCCTGGACGTGATTTTTGGGACACAGGAGGGGTTCTCAGCGTTCGGCCTTCCCATGGCTCTGCGTGAGTAGCAGATGGGTGCTTTGAAATCTTCAAGCGTCCTGGCAGTAGGTTTCTTCTGAGGCAGAGAGCTTCCTGCTGGGGCACGGAGCCTGGTGGCTTGGGGACTGGGGAAGGGGCAGTAGTCGGTTCAACAGAGCGTGGATAGAGATTCAAGGCCTCCTTTCTCTCCGTGTTTCTACAGTTGCAGCGGGAGGGGGTGGCTGCGGTGGGTTATAGGGGAGGAAAAGCGATGCCGCGTCCTTGCGGACTGAAGGGCTAAGTTTGTTTTTTCCCTCTTTGCTGGGTTCGGTAGCAAGCGATAAGAAGTCAGTCGTCCCGGTGTCCTCCCGTCTGGGGATGGAACGAAAAGGAGAACAGCGAGCTCGGGAGCTTGGTCGAAGCGAGGCGAGAACCGTCCGGCTGGGAGCGGAGCAGCCATCGCTGTCACGGAGATAAGTGTCGGGTCTGGAAATCTCTCGGCTTACGGCCCGCTCGGTTCTAGGAAGGGAAGTCACGTTTTCTGAGACAGCGAGTCCGAGCGGAGGTTTCCGAGGTGCTGCCTTGGTTGTGGGAGAAAGAGGTCTCCCGTTTGTCAGTGGTGCTGGTTTCTCTGGACCACGGTGTCCTTCTCAGCAGACGCTCGGCTCGAGGAGGGAGACGCAAGGTGGTAAGGTTTCTGGCTGCCTCTCGTGTGTTTCTCTCTTGTTGCTCTCTCGTATTGGCCAATACGTTCTGTCTGTCTGTTTCTGTCTGTGACTCTGTCCTTGCTCTGCTTCTTCCGTGTCCTTCTACGGGACACTTGCAGGCATTCCAGGTGAGCATCTCCACGGGTTAAGGGCTCCGGAGCCAACGGGAATCATGCAGGTACGCAAGGTAGAGCAAGGGAAAGTGGTGGTGCATCAGGGGTGACTGACTCAGTGTTCTTGTAGCGGTCCCGATAGAGAGGGGAGGGAGGGGCAAGGTCTAAAGGATAGAAGTCCCGCAGCCAGAGACCTTAGTGAGTGAGAGCTCACACTGGGGTTTTTCTTCCGCGCTTGCAGACGAATCTGCGCGGGTCCGTGTCCGGAGAAGAGACCGTCCGAGATGGACTGGAGCTGCCTGGACGTGATTTTTGGGACACAGGAGGGGTTCTCAGCGTTCGCCCTTCCCATGGCTCTGCGTGAGTAGGAGATGGGTGCTTTGAAATCTTCAAGCGTCCTGGCAGTAGGTTTCTTGTGAGGCAGAGAGCTTCCTGCTGGGGCACGGAGCCTGGTGGTTTGGGGACTGGGGAAGGGGCAGTAGTCGGTTCAACAGAGCGTGGATAGAGATTCAAGGCCTCCTTTCTCTCCGTGTTTCTACAGTTGCAGCGGGAGGGGGTGGCTGCGGTGGGTTATAGGGGAGGAAAAGCGATGCCGCGTCCTTGCGGAATGAAGGGCTAGGTTTGTTTTTTCCCTCTTTGCTGGGTTCGGTAGCAAGCGATAAGAAGTCAGTCGTCCCGATGTCCTCCCGTCTGGGGATGGAACGAAAAGGAGAACAGCGAGCTCGGGAGCTTGGTCGAAGCGAGGCGAGAACCGTCCGGCTGGGAGCGGAGCAGCCATCGCTGTCACGGAGATAAGTGTCGGGTCTGGAAATCTCTCGGCTTACGGCCCGCTCGGTTCTAGGAAGGGAAGTCGCGTTTTCTGAGACAGCGAGTCCGAGCGGAGGTTTCCGAGGTGCTGCCTTGGTTGTGGGAGAAAGAGGTCTCCCGTTTGTCAGTGGTGCTGGTTTCTCTGGACCACGGTGTCCTTCTCAGCAGACGCTCGGCTCGAGGAAGGAGACGCAAGGTGGTAAGGTTTCTGGCTGCCTCTCGTGTGTTTCTCTCTTGTTGCTCTCTCGTATTGGCCAATACGTTCTGTCTGTCTGTTTCTGTCTGTGTCTCTGTCCTTGCTCTGCTTCTGCCGTGTCCTTCTACGGGACACTTGCAGGCATTCCAGGTGAGCATCTCCACGGGTTAAGGGCTCCGGAGCCAACGGGAATCATGCAGGTACGCAAGGTAGAGCAAGGGAAAGTGGTGGTGCATCAGGGGTGACTGACTCAGTGTTCTTGTAGCGGTCCCGATAGAGAGGGGAGGGAGGGGCAAGGTCTAAAGGATAGAAGTCCCGCAGCCAGAGACCTTAGTGAGTGAGAGCTCACGCTGGGGTTTTTCTTCCGCGCTTGCAGACGAGTCGGCGCGGGGCCGTGTCCGGAGAAGAGACCGTCCGAGATGGACTGGAGCTGCCTGGACGTGATTTTTGGGACACAGGAGGGGTTCTCAGCGTTCGGCCTTCCCATGGCTCTGCGTGAGTAGCAGATGGGTGCTTTGAAATCTTAAAGCGTCCTGGCAGTAGGTTTCTTCTGAGGCAGAGAGCTTCCTGCTGGGGCACGGAGCCTGGTGGCTTGGGGACTGGGGAAGGGGCAGTAGTCGGTTCAACAGAGCGTGGATAGAGATTCAAGGCCTCCTTTCTCTCCGTGTTTCTACAGTTGCAGCAGGAGGGGGTGGCTGTGGTGGGATATAGGGGAGGAAAAGCGATGCCGCGTCCTTGCGGAATGAAGGGCTAAGTTTGTTTTTTCCCTCTTTGCTGGGTTCGGTAGCAAGCGATAAGAAGTCAGTCGTCCCGATGTCCTCCCGTCTGGGGATGGAACGAAAAGGAGAACAGCGAGCTCGGGAGCTTGGTCGAAGCGAGGCGAGAACCGTCCGGCTGGGAGCGGAGCAGCCATCGCTGTCACGGAGATAAGTGTCGGGTCTGGAAATCTCTCGGCTTACGGCCCGCTCGGTTCTAGGAAGGGAAGTCGCGTTTTCTGAGACAGCGAGTCCGAGCGGAGGTTTCCGAGGTGCTGCCTTGGTTGTGGGAGAAAGAGGTCTCCCGTTTGTCAGTGGTGCTGGTTTCTCTGGACCACGGTGTCCTTGTCAGCAGACGCTCGGCTCGAGGAGGGAGACGCAAGGTGGTAAGGTTTCTGGCTGCCTCTCGTGTGTTTCTCTCTTGTTGCTCTCTCGTATTGGCCAATACGTTCTGTCTGTCTGTTTCTGTCTGTGTCTCTGTCCTTGCTCTGCTTCTGCCGTGTCCTTCTACGGGACACTTGCAGGCATTCCAGGTGAGCATCTCCACGGGTTAAGGGCTCCGGAGCCAACGGGAATCATGCAGGTACGCAAGGTAGAGCAAGGGAAAGTGGTGGTGCATCAGGGGTGACTGACTCAGTGTTCTTGTAGCGGTCCCGATAGAGAGGGGAGGGAGGGGCAAGGTCTAAAGGATAGAAGTCCCGCAGCCAGAGACCTTAGTGAGTGAGAGCTCACGCTGGGGTTTTTCTTCCGCGCTTGCAGACGAGTCGGCGCGGGGCCGTGTCCGGAGAAGAGACCGTCCGAGATGGACTGGAGCTGCCTGGACGTGATTTTTGGGACACAGGAGGGGTTCTCAGCGTTCGGCCTTCCCATGGCTCTGCGTGAGTAGCAGATGGGTGCTTTGAAATCTTAAAGCGTCCTGGCAGTAGGTTTCTTCTGAGGCAGAGAGCTTCCTGCTGGGGCACGGAGCCTGGTGGCTTGGGGACTGGGGAAGGGGCAGTAGTCGGTTCAACAGAGCGTGGATAGAGAATCAAGGCCTCCTTTCTCTCCGTGTTTCTACAGTTGCAGCAGGAGGGGGTGGCTGTGGTGGGATATAGGGGAGGAAAAGCGATGCCGCGTCCTTGCGGAATGAAGGGCTAAGTTTGTTTTTTCCCTCTTTGCTGGGTTCGGTAGCAAGCGATAAGAAGTCAGTCGTCCCGATGTCCTCCCGTCTGGGGATGGAACGAAAAGGAGAACAGCGAGCTCGGGAGCTTGGTCGAAGCGAGGCGAGAACCGTCCGGCTGGGAGCGGAGCAGCCATCGCTGTCACGGAGATAAGTGTCGGGTCTGGAAATCTCTCGGCTTACGGCCCGCTCGGTTCTAGGAAGGGAAGTCGCGTTTTCTGAGACAGTGAGTCCGAGCGGAGGTTTCCGAGGTGCTGCCTTGGTTGTGGGAGAAAGAGGTCTCCCGTTTGTCAGTGGTGCTGGTTTCTCTGGACCACGGTGTCCTTGTCAGCAGACGCTCGGCTCGAGGAGGGAGACGCAAGGTGGTAAGGTTTCTGGCTGCCTCTCGTGTGTTTCTCTCTTGTTGCTCTCTCGTATTGGCCAATACGTTCTGTCTGTCTGTTTCTGTCTGTGTCTCTGTCCTTGCTCTGCTTCTGCCGTGTCCTTCTACGGGACACTTGCAGGCATTCCAGGTGAGCATCTCCACGGGTTAAGGGCTCCGGAGCCAACGGGAATCATGCAGGTACGCAAGGTAGAGCAAGGGAAAGTGGTGGTGCATCAGGGGTGACTGACTCAGTGTTCTTGTAGCGGTCCCGATAGAGAGGGGAGGGAGGGGCAAGGTCTAAAGGATAGAAGTCCCGCAGCCAGAGACCTTAGTGAGTGAGAGCTCACGCTGGGGTTTTTCTTCCGCGCTTGCAGACGACTCGGCGCGGGGCCGTGTCTGGAGAAGAGACCGTCCGAGATGGACTGGAGCTGCCTGGACGTGATTTTTGGGACACAGGAGGGGTTCTCAGCGTTCGGCCTTCCCATGGCTCTGCGTGAGTAGGAGATGGGTGCTTTGAAATCTTCAAGCGTCCTGGCAGTAGGTTTCTTCTGAGGCAGAGAGCTTCCTGCTGGGGCACGGAGCCTGGTGGCTTGGGGACTGGGGAAGGGGCAGTAGTCGGTTCAACAGAGCGTGGATAGAGATTCAAGGCCTCCTTTCTCTCCGTGTTTCTACAGTTGCAGCGGGAGGGGGTGGCTGCGGTGGGTTATAGGGGAGGAAAAGCGATGCCGCGTCCTTGCGGACTGAAGGGCTAAGTTTGTTTTTTCCCTCTTTGCTGGGTTCGGTAGCAAGCGATAAGAAGTCAGTCGTCCCGGTGTCCTCCCGTCTGGGGATGGAACGAAAAGGAGAACAGCGAGCTCGGGAGCTTGGTCGAAGCGAGGCGAGAACCGTCCGGCTGGGAGCGGAGCAGCCATCGCTGTCACGGAGATAAGTGTCGGGTCTGGAAATCTCTCGGCTTACGGCCCGCTCGGTTCTAGGAAGGGAAGTCACGTTTTCTGAGACAGCGAGTCCGAGCGGAGGTTTCCGAGGTGCTGCCTTGGTTGTGGGAGAAAGAGGTCTCCCGTTTGTCAGTGGTGCTGGTTTCTCTGGACCACGGTGTCCTTCTCAGCAGACGCTCGGCTCGAGGAGGGAGACGCAAGGTGGTAAGGTTTCTGGCTGCCTCTCGTGTGTTTCTCTCTTGTTGCTCTCTCGTATTGGCCAATACGTTCTGTCTGTCTGTTTCTGTCTGTGTCTCTGTCCTTGCTCTGCTTCTTCCGTGTCCTTCTACGGGACACTTGCAGGCATTCCAGGTGAGCATCTCCACGGGTTAAGGGCTCCGGAGCCAACGGGAATCATGCAGGTACGCAAGGTAGAGCAAGGGAAAGTGGTGGTGCATCAGGGGTGACTGCCTCAGTGTTCTTGTAGCGGTCCCGATAGAGAGGGGAGGGAGGGGCAAGGTCTAAAGGATAGAAGTCCCGCAGCCAGAGACCTTAGTGAGTGAGAGCTCACGCTGGGGTTTTTCTTCCGCGCTTGCAGACGAATCTGCGCGGGTCCGTGTCCGGAGAAGAGACCGTCCGAGATGGACTGGAGCTGCCTGGACGTGATTTTTGGGACACAGGAGGGGTTCTCAGCGTTCGGCCTTCCCATGGCTCTGCGTGAGTAGGAGATGGGTGCTTTGAAATCTTCAAGCGTCCTGGCAGTAGGTTTCTTGTGAGGCAGAGAGCTTCCTGCTGGGGCACGGAGCCTGGTGGTTTGGGGACTGGGGAAGGGGCAGTAGTCGGTTCAACAGAGCGTGGATAGAGATTCAAGGCCTCCTTTCTCTCCGTGTTTCTACAGTTGCAGCGGGAGGGGGTGGCTGCGGTGGGTTATAGGGGAGGAAAAGCGATGCCGCGTCCTTGCGGAATGAAGGGCTAGGTTTGTTTTTTCCCTCTTTGCTGGGTTCGGTAGCAAGCGATAAGAAGTCAGTCGTCCCGATGTCTTCCCATCTGGGGATGGAACGAAAAGGAGAACAGCGAGCTCGGGAGCTTGGTCGAAGCGAGGCGAGAACCGTCCGGCTGGGAGCGGAGCAGCCATCGCTGTCACGGAGATAAGTGTCGGGTCTGGAAATCTCTCGGCTTACGGCCCGCTCGGTTCTAGGAAGGGAAGTCGCGTTTTCTGAGACAGCGAGTCCGAGCGGAGGTTTCCGAGGTGCTGCCTTGGTTGTGGGAGAAAGAGGTCTCCCGTTTGTCAGTGGTGCTGGTTTCTCTGGACCACGGTGTCCTTGTCAGCAGACGCTCGGCTCGAGGAGGGAGACGCAAGGTGGTAAGGTTTCTGGCTGCCTCTCGTGTGTTTCTCTCTTGTTGCTCTCTCGTATTGGCCAATACGTTCTGTCTGTCTGTTTCTGTCTGTGTCTCTGTCCTTGCTCTGCTTCTGCCGTGTCCTTCTACGGGACACTTGCAGGCATTCCAGGTGAGCATCTCCACGGGTTAAGGGCTCCGGAGCCAACGGGAATCATGCAGGTACGCAAGGTAGAGCAAGGGAAAGTGGTGGTGCATCAGGGGTGACTGACTCAGTGTTCTTGTAGCGGTCCCGATAGAGAGGGGAGGGAGGGGCAAGGTCTAAAGGATAGAAGTCCCGCAGCCAGAGACCTTAGTGAGTGAGAGCTCACGCTGGGGTTTTTCTTCCGCGCTTGCAGACGAATCTGCGCGGGTCCGTGTCTGGAGAAGAGACCGTCCGAGATGGACTGGAGCTGCCTGGACGTGATTTTTGGGACACAGGAGGGGTTCTCAGCGTTCGGCCTTCCCATGGCTCTGCGTGAGTAGGAGATGGGTGCTTTGAAATCTTCAAGCGTCCTGGCAGTAGGTTTCTTGTGAGGCAGAGAGCTTCCTGCTGGGGCACGGAGCCTGGTGGTTTGGGGACTGGGGAAGGGGCAGTAGTCGGTTCAACAGAGCGTGGATAGAGATTCAAGGCCTCCTTTCTCTCCGTGTTTCTACAGTTGCAGCGGGAGGGGGTGGCTGCGGTGGGTTATAGGGGAGGAAAAGCGATGCCGCGTCCTTGCGGAATGAAGTGCTAGGTTTGTTTTTTCCCTCTTTGCTGGGTTCGGTAGCAAGCGATAAGAAGTCAGTCGTCCCGATGTCTTCCCATCTGGGGATGGAACGAAAAGGAGAACAGCGAGCTCGGGAGCTTGGTCGAAGCGAGGCAAGAACCGTCCGGCTGGGAGCGGAGCAGCCATCGCTGTCACGGAGATAAGTGTCGGGTCTGGAAATCTCTCGGCTTACGGCCCGCTCGGTTCTAGGAAGGGAAGTCGCGTTTTCTGAGACAGCGAGTCCGAGCGGAGGTTTCCGAGGTGCTGCCTTGGTTGTGGGAGAAAGAGGTCTCCCGTTTGTCAGTGGTGCTGGTTTCTCTGGACCACGGTGTCCTTGTCAGCAGACGCTCGGCTCGAGGAGGGAGACGCAAGGTGGTAAGGTTTCTGGCTGCCTCTCGTGTGTTTCTCTCTTGTTGCTCTCTCGTATTGGCCAATACGTTCTGTCTGTCTGTTTCTGTCTGTGTCTCTGTCCTTGCTCTGCTTCTGCCGTGTCCTTCTACGGGACACTTGCAGGCATTCCAGGTGAGCATCTCCACAGGTTAAGGGCTCCGGAGCCAACGGGAATCATGCAGGTACGCAAGGTAGAGCAAGGGAATGTGGTGGTGCATCAGGGGTGACTGACTCAGTGTTCTTGTAGCTGTCCCGATAGAGAGGGGAGGGAGGGGCAAGGTCTAAAGGATAGAAGTCCCGCAGCCAGAGACCTTAGTGAGTGAGAGCTCACGCTGGGGTTTTTCTTCCGCGCTTGCAGACGACTCGGCGCGGGGCCGTGTCCGGAGAAGAGACCGTCCGAGATGGACTGGAGCTGCCTGGACGTGATTTTTGGGACACAGGAGGGGTTCTCAGCGTTCGGCCTTCCCATGGCTCTGCGTGAGTAGCAGATGGGTGCTTTGAAATCTTCAAGCGTCCTGGCAGTAGGTTTCTTGTGAGGCAGAGAGCTTCCTGCTGGGGCACGGAGCCTGGTGGCTTGGGGACTGGGGAAGGGGCAGTAGTCGGTTCAACAGAGCGTGGATAGAGATTCAAGGCCTCCTTTCTCTCCGTGTTTCTACAGTTGCAGCGGGAGGGGGTGGCTGCGGTGGGCTATAGGGGAGGAAAAGCGATGCCGCGTCCTTGCGGACTGAAGGGCTAGGTTTGTTTTTTCCCTCTTTGCTGGGTTCGGTAGCAAGCGATAAGAAGTCAGTCGTCCCGGTGTCCTCCCGTCTGGGGATGGAACGAAAAGGAGAACAGCGAGCTCGGGAGCTTGGTCGAAGCGAGGCGAGAACCGTCCAGCTGGGAGCGGAGCAGCCATCGCTGTCACGGAGATAAGTTTCGGGTCTGGAAATCTCTCGGCTTACGGCCCGCTCGGTTCTAGGAAGGGAAGTCACGTTTTCTGAGACAGCGAGTCCGAGCGGAGGTTTCCGAGGTGCTGCCTTGGTTGTGGGAGAAAGAGGTCTCCCGTTTGTCAGGGGTGCTGGTTTCTCTGGACCACGGCGTCCTTCTCAGCAGACGCTCGGCTCGAGGAGGGAGACGCAAGGTGGTAAGGTTTCTGGCTGCCTCTCGTGTGTTTCTCTCTTGTTGCTCTCCCGTATTGGCCAATACGTTCTGTCTGTCTGTTTCTGTCTGTGTCTCTGTCCTTGCTCTGCTTCTTCCGTGTCCTTCTACGGGACACTTGCAGGCATTCCAGGTGAGCATCTCCACGGGTTAAGGGCTCCGGAGCCAACGGGAATCATGCAGGTACGCAAGGTAGAGCAAGGGAAAGTGGTGGTGCATCAGGGGTGACTGACTCAGTGTTCTTGTAGCGGTCCCGATAGAGAGGGGAGGGAGGGGCAAGGTCTAAAGGATAGAAGTCCCGCAGCCAGAGACCTTAGTGAGTGAGAGCTCACGCTGGGGTTTTTCTTCCGCGCTTGCAGACGAATCTGCGCGGGTCCGTGTCCGGAGAAGAGACCGTCCGAGATGGACTGGAGCTGCCTGGACGTGATTTTTGGGACACAGGAGGGGTTCTCAGCGTTCGGCCTTCCCATGGCTCTGCGTGAGTAGGAGATGGGTGCTTTGAAATCTTCAAGCGTCCTGGCAGTAGGTTTCTTGTGAGGCAGAGAGCTTCCTGCTGGGGCACGGAGCCTGGTGGTTTGGGGACTGGGGAAGGGGCAGTAGTCGGTTCAACAGAGCGTGGATAGAGATTCAAGGCCTCCTTTCTCTCCGTGTTTCTACAGTTGCAGCGGGAGGGGGTGGCTGCGGTGGGTTATAGGGGAGGAAAAGCGATGCCGCGTCCTTGCGGAATGAAGGGCTAGGTTTGTTTTTTCCCTCTTTGCTGGGTTCGGTAGCAAGCGATAAGAAGTCAGTCGTCCCGATGTCTTCCCATCTGGGGATGGAACGAAAAGGAGAACAGCGAGCTCGGGAGCTTGGTCGAAGCGAGGCGAGAACCGTCCGGCTGGGAGCGGAGCAGCCATCGCTGTCACGGAGATAAGTGTCGGGTCTGGAAATCTCTCGGCTTACGGCCCGCTCGGTTCTAGGAAGGGAAGTCGCGTTTTCTGAGACAGCGAGTCCGAGCGGAGGTTTCCGAGGTGCTGCCTTGGTTGTGGGAGAAAGAGGTCTCCCGTTTGTCAGTGGTGCTGGTTTCTCTGGACCACGGTGTCCTTGTCAGCAGACGCTCGGCTCGAGGAGGGAGACGCAAGGTGGTAAGGTTTCTGGCTGCCTCTCGTGTGTTTCTCTCTTGTTGCTCTCTCGTATTGGCCAATACGTTCTGTCTGTCTGTTTCTGTCTGTGTCTCTGTCCTTGCTCTGCTTCTGCCGTGTCCTTCTACGGGACACTTGCAGGCATTCCAGGTGAGCATCTCCACGGGTTAAGGGCTCCGGAGCCAACGGGAATCATGCAGGTACGCAAGGTAGAGCAAGGGAAAGTGGTGGTGCATCAGGGGTGACTGACTCAGTGTTCTTGTAGCGGTCCCGATAGAGAGGGGAGGGAGGGGCAAGGTCTAAAGGATAGAAGTCCCGCAGCCAGAGACCTTAGTGAGTGAGAGCTCACGCTGGGGTTTTTCTTCCGCGCTTGCAGACGAGTCGGCGCGGGGCCGTGTCCGGAGAAGAGACCGTCCGAGATGGACTGGAGCTGCCTGGACGTGATTTTTGGGACACAGGAGGGGTTCTCAGCGTTCGGCCTTCCCATGGCTCTGCGTGAGTAGCAGATGGGTGCTTTGAAATCTTCAAGCGTCCTGGCAGTAGGTTTCTTCTGAGGCAGAGAGCTTCCTGCTGGGGCACGGAGCCTGGTGGCTTGGGGACTGGGGAAGGGGCAGTAGTCGGTTCAACAGAGCGTGGATAGAGATTCAAGGCCTCCTTTCTCTCCGTGTTTCTACAGTTGCAGCGGGAGGGGGTGGCTGCGGTGGGCTATAGGGGAGGAAAAGCGATGCCGCGTCCTTGCGGACTGAAGGGCTAGGTTTGTTTTTTCCCTCTTTGCTGGGTTCGGTAGCAAGCGATAAGAAGTCAGTCGTCCCGGTGTCCTCCCGTCTGGGGATGGAACGAAAAGGAGAACAGCGAGCTCGGGAGCTTGGTCAAAGCGAGGCGAGAACCGTCCAGCTGGGAGCGGAGCAGCCATCGCTGTCACGGAGATAAGTTTCGGGTCTGGAAATCTCTCGGCTTACGGCCCGCTCGGTTCTAGGAAGGGAAGTCACGTTTTCTGAGACAGCGAGTCCGAGCGGAGGTTTCCGAGGTGCTGCCTTGGTTGTGGGAGAAAGAGGTCTCCCGTTTGTCAGGGGTGCTGGTTTCTCTGGACCACGGCGTCCTTCTCAGCAGACGCTCGGCTCGAGGAGGGAGACGCAAGGTGGTAAGGTTTCTGGCTGCCTCTCGTGTGTTTCTCTCTTGTTGCTCTCCCGTATTGGCCAATACGTTCTGTCTGTCTGTTTCTGTCTGTGTCTCTGTCCTTGCTCTGCTTCTTCCGTGTCCTTCTACGGGACACTTGCAGGCATTCCAGGTGAGCATCTCCACGGGTTAAGGGCTCCGGAGCCAACGGGAATCATGCAGGTACGCAAGGTAGAGCAAGGGAAAGTGGTGGTGCATCAGGGGTGACTGACTCAGTGTTCTTGTAGCGGTCCCGATAGAGAGGGGAGGGAGGGGCAAGGTCTAAAGGATAGAAGTCCCGCAGCCAGAGACCTTAGTGAGTGAGAGCTCACGCTGGGGTTTTTCTTCCGCGCTTGCAGACGAATCTGCGCGGGTCCGTGTCCGGAGAAGAGACCGTCCGAGATGGACTGGAGCTGCCTGGACGTGATTTTTGGGACACAGGAGGGGTTCTCAGCGTTCGGCCTTCCCATGGCTCTGCGTGAGTAGGAGATGGGTGCTTTGAAATCTTCAAGCGTCCTGGCAGTAGGTTTCTTGTGAGGCAGAGAGCTTCCTGCTGGGGCACGGAGCCTGGTGGTTTGGGGACTGGGGAAGGGGCAGTAGTCGGTTCAACAGAGCGTGGATAGAGATTCAAGGCCTCCTTTCTCTCCGTGTTTCTACAGTTGCAGCGGGAGGGGGTGGCTGCGGTGGGTTATAGGGGAGGAAAAGCGATGCCGCGTCCTTGCGGAATGAAGGGCTAGGTTTGTTTTTTCCCTCTTTGCTGGGTTCGGTAGCAAGCGATAAGAAGTCAGTCGTCCCGATGTCTTCCCGTCTGGGGATGGAACGAAAAGGAGAACAGCGAGCTCGGGAGCTTGGTCGAAGCGAGGCGAGAACCGTCCGGCTGGGAGCGGAGCAGCCATCGCTGTCACGGAGATAAGTGTCGGGTCTGGAAATCTCTCGGCTTACGGCCCGCTCGGTTCTAGGAAGGGAAGTCGCGTTTTCTGAGACAGCGAGTCCGAGCGGAGGTTTCCGAGGTGCTGCCTTGGTTGTGGGAGAAAGAGGTCTCCCGTTTGTCAGTGGTGCTGGTTTCTCTGGACCACGGTGTCCTTGTCAGCAGACGCTCGGCTCGAGGAGGGAGACGCAAGGTGGTAAGGTTTCTGGCTGCCTCTCGTGTGTTTCTCTCTTGTTGCTCTCTCGTATTGGCCAATACGTTCTGTCTGTCTGTTTCTGTCTGTGTCTCTGTCCTTGCTCTGCTTCTGCCGTGTCCTTCTACGGGACACTTGCAGGCATTCCAGGTGAGCATCTCCACGGGTTAAGGGCTCCGGAGCCAACGGGAATCATGCAGGTACGCAAGGTAGAGCAAGGGAAAGTGGTGGTGCATCAGGGGTGACTGACTCAGTGTTCTTGTAGCGGTCCCGATAGAGAGGGGAGGGAGGGGCAAGGTCTAAAGGATAGAAGTCCCGCAGCCAGAGACCTTAGTGAGTGAGAGCTCACGCTGGGGTTTTTCTTCCGCGCTTGCAGACGAGTCGGCGCGGGGCCGTGTCCGGAGAAGAGACCGTCCGAGATGGACTGGAGCTGCCTGGACGTGATTTTTGGGACACAGGAGGGGTTCTCAGCGTTCGGCCTTCCCATGGCTCTGCGTGAGTAGCAGATGGGTGCTTTGAAATCTTCAAGCGTCCTGGCAGTAGGTTTCTTCTGAGGCAGAGAGCTTCCTGCTGGGGCACGGAGCCTGGTGGCTTGGGGACTGGGGAAGGGGCAGTAGTCGGTTCAACAGAGCGTGGATAGAGATTCAAGGCCTCCTTTCTCTCCGTGTTTCTACAGTTGCAGCGGGAGGGGGTGGCTGCGGTGGGCTATAGGGGAGGAAAAGCGATGCCGCGTCCTTGCGGACTGAAGGGCTAGGTTTGTTTTTTCCCTCTTTGCTGGGTTCGGTAGCAAGCGATAAGAAGTCAGTCGTCCCGGTGTCCTCCCGTCTGGGGATGGAACGAAAAGGAGAACAGCGAGCTCGGGAGCTTGGTCGAAGCGAGGCGAGAACCGTCCAGCTGGGAGCGGAGCAGCCATCGCTGTCACGGAGATAAGTTTCGGGTCTGGAAATCTCTCGGCTTACGGCCCGCTCGGTTCTAGGAAGGGAAGTCACGTTTTCTGAGACAGCGAGTCCGAGCGGAGGTTTCCGAGGTGCTGCCTTGGTTGTGGGAGAAAGAGGTCTCCCGTTTGTCAGGGGTGCTGGTTTCTCTGGACCACGGCGTCCTTCTCAGCAGACGCTCGGCTCGAGGAGGGAGACGCAAGGTGGTAAGGTTTCTGGCTGCCTCTCGTGTGTTTCTCTCTTGTTGCTCTCCCGTATTGGCCAATACGTTCTGTCTGTCTGTTTCTGTCTGTGTCTCTGTCCTTGCTCTGCTTCTTCCGTGTCCTTCTACGGGACACTTGCAGGCATTCCAGGTGAGCATCTCCACGGGTTAAGGGCTCCGGAGCCAACGGGAATCATGCAGGTACGCAAGGTAGAGCAAGGGAAAGTGGTGGTGCATCAGGGGTGACTGACTCAGTGTTCTTGTAGCGGTCCCGATAGAGAGGGGAGGGAGGGGCAAGGTCTAAAGGATAGAAGTCCCGCAGCCAGAGACCTTAGTGAGTGAGAGCTCACGCTGGGGTTTTTCTTCCGCGCTTGCAGACGAATCTGCGCGGGTCCGTGTCCGGAGAAGAGACCGTCCGAGATGGACTGGAGCTGCCTGGACGTGATTTTTGGGACACAGGAGGGGTTCTCAGCGTTCGGCCTTCCCATGGCTCTGCGTGAGTAGGAGATGGGTGCTTTGAAATCTTCAAGCGTCCTGGCAGTAGGTTTCTTGTGAGGCAGAGAGCTTCCTGCTGGGGCACGGAGCCTGGTGGTTTGGGGACTGGGGAAGGGGCAGTAGTCGGTTCAACAGAGCGTGGATAGAGATTCAAGGCCTCCTTTCTCTCCGTGTTTCTACAGTTGCAGCGGGAGGGGGTGGCTGCGGTGGGTTATAGGGGAGGAAAAGCGATGCCGCGTCCTTGCGGAATGAAGGGCTAGGTTTGTTTTTTCCCTCTTTGCTGGGTTCGGTAGCAAGCGATAAGAAGTCAGTCGTCCCGATGTCTTCCCATCTGGGGATGGAACGAAAAGGAGAACAGCGAGCTCGGGAGCTTGGTCGAAGCGAGGCGAGAACCGTCCGGCTGGGAGCGGAGCAGCCATCGCTGTCACGGAGATAAGTGTCGGGTCTGGAAATCTCTCGGCTTACGGCCCGCTCGGTTCTAGGAAGGGAAGTCGCGTTTTCTGAGACAGCGAGTCCGAGCGGAGGTTTCCGAGGTGCTGCCTTGGTTGTGGGAGAAAGAGGTCTCCCGTTTGTCAGTGGTGCTGGTTTCTCTGGACCACGGTGTCCTTGTCAGCAGACGCTCGGCTCGAGGAGGGAGACGCAAGGTGGTAAGGTTTCTGGCTGCCTCTCGTGTGTTTCTCTCTTGTTGCTCTCTCGTATTGGCCAATACGTTCTGTCTGTCTGTTTCTGTCTGTGTCTCTGTCCTTGCTCTGCTTCTGCCGTGTCCTTCTACGGGACACTTGCAGGCATTCCAGGTGAGCATCTCCACGGGTTAAGGGCTCCGGAGCCAACGGGAATCATGCAGGTACGCAAGGTAGAGCAAGGGAAAGTGGTGGTGCATCAGGGGTGACTGACTCAGTGTTCTTGTAGCGGTCCCGATAGAGAGGGGAGGGAGGGGCAAGGTCTAAAGGATAGAAGTCCCGCAGCCAGAGACCTTAGTGAGTGAGAGCTCACGCTGGGGTTTTTCTTCCGCGCTTGCAGACGAGTCGGCGCGGGGCCGTGTCCGGAGAAGAGACCGTCCGAGATGGACTGGAGCTGCCTGGACGTGATTTTTGGGACACAGGAGGGGTTCTCAGCGTTCGGCCTTCCCATGGCTCTGCGTGAGTAGCAGATGGGTGCTTTGAAATCTTCAAGCGTCCTGGCAGTAGGTTTCTTCTGAGGCAGAGAGCTTCCTGCTGGGGCACGGAGCCTGGTGGCTTGGGGACTGGGGAAGGGGCAGTAGTCGGTTCAACAGAGCGTGGATAGAGATTCAAGGCCTCCTTTCTCTCCGTGTTTCTACAGTTGCAGCGGGAGGGGGTGGCTGCGGTGGGCTATAGGGGAGGAAAAGCGATGCCGCGTCCTTGCGGACTGAAGGGCTAGGTTTGTTTTTTCCCTCTTTGCTGGGTTCGGTAGCAAGCGATAAGAAGTCAGTCGTCCCGGTGTCCTCCCGTCTGGGGATGGAACGAAAAGGAGAACAGCGAGCTCGGGAGCTTGGTCGAAGCGAGGCGAGAACCGTCCAGCTGGGAGCGGAGCAGCCATCGCTGTCACGGAGATAAGTTTCGGGTCTGGAAATCTCTCGGCTTACGGCCCGCTCGGTTCTAGGAAGGGAAGTCACGTTTTCTGAGACAGCGAGTCCGAGCGGAGGTTTCCGAGGTGCTGCCTTGGTTGTGGGAGAAAGAGGTCTCCCGTTTGTCAGGGGTGCTGGTTTCTCTGGACCACGGCGTCCTTCTCAGCAGACGCTCGGCTCGAGGAGGGAGACGCAAGGTGGTAAGGTTTCTGGCTGCCTCTCGTGTGTTTCTCTCTTGTTGCTCTCCCGTATTGGCCAATACGTTCTGTCTGTCTGTTTCTGTCTGTGTCTCTGTCCTTGCTCTGCTTCTTCCGTGTCCTTCTACGGGACACTTGCAGGCATTCCAGGTGAGCATCTCCACGGGTTAAGGGCTCCGGAGCCAACGGGAATCATGCAGGTACGCAAGGTAGAGCAAGGGAAAGTGGTGGTGCATCAGGGGTGACTGACTCAGTGTTCTTGTAGCGGTCCCGATAGAGAGGGGAGGGAGGGGCAAGGTCTAAAGGATAGAAGTCCCGCAGCCAGAGACCTTAGTGAGTGAGAGCTCACGCTGGGGTTTTTCTTCCGCGCTTGCAGACGAATCTGCGCGGGTCCGTGTCCGGAGAAGAGACCGTCCGAGATGGACTGGAGCTGCCTGGACGTGATTTTTGGGACACAGGAGGGGTTCTCAGCGTTCGGCCTTCCCATGGCTCTGCGTGAGTAGGAGATGGGTGCTTTGAAATCTTCAAGCGTCCTGGCAGTAGGTTTCTTGTGAGGCAGAGAGCTTCCTGCTGGGGCACGGAGCCTGGTGGTTTGGGGACTGGGGAAGGGGCAGTAGTCGGTTCAACAGAGCGTGGATAGAGATTCAAGGCCTCCTTTCTCTCCGTGTTTCTACAGTTGCAGCGGGAGGGGGTGGCTGCGGTGGGTTATAGGGGAGGAAAAGCGATGCCGCGTCCTTGCGGAATGAAGGGCTAGGTTTGTTTTTTCCCTCTTTGCTGGGTTCGGTAGCAAGCGATAAGAAGTCAGTCGTCCCGATGTCTTCCCGTCTGGGGATGGAACGAAAAGGAGAACAGCGAGCTCGGGAGCTTGGTCGAAGCGAGGCGAGAACCGTCCGGCTGGGAGCGGAGCAGCCATCGCTGTCACGGAGATAAGTGTCGGGTCTGGAAATCTCTCGGCTTACGGCCCGCTCGGTTCTAGGAAGGGAAGTCGCGTTTTCTGAGACAGCGAGTCCGAGCGGAGGTTTCCGAGGTGCTGCCTTGGTTGTGGGAGAAAGAGGTCTCCCGTTTGTCAGTGGTGCTGGTTTCTCTGGACCACGGTGTCCTTGTCAGCAGACGCTCGGCTCGAGGAGGGAGACGCAAGGTGGTAAGGTTTCTGGCTGCCTCTCGTGTGTTTCTCTCTTGTTGCTCTCTCGTATTGGCCAATACGTTCTGTCTGTCTGTTTCTGTCTGTGTCTCTGTCCTTGCTCTGCTTCTGCCGTGTCCTTCTACGGGACACTTGCAGGCATTCCAGGTGAGCATCTCCACGGGTTAAGGGCTCCGGAGCCAACGGGAATCATGCAGGTACGCAAGGTAGAGCAAGGGAAAGTGGTGGTGCATCAGGGGTGACTGACTCAGTGTTCTTGTAGCGGTCCCGATAGAGAGGGGAGGGAGGGGCAAGGTCTAAAGGATAGAAGTCCCGCAGCCAGAGACCTTAGTGAGTGAGAGCTCACGCTGGGGTTTTTCTTCCGCGCTTGCAGACGAGTCGGCGCGGGGCCGTGTCCGGAGAAGAGACCGTCCGAGATGGACTGGAGCTGCCTGGACGTGATTTTTGGGACACAGGAGGGGTTCTCAGCGTTCGGCCTTCCCATGGCTCTGCGTGAGTAGCAGATGGGTGCTTTGAAATCTTCAAGCGTCCTGGCAGTAGGTTTCTTCTGAGGCAGAGAGCTTCCTGCTGGGGCACGGAGCCTGGTGGCTTGGGGACTGGGGAAGGGGCAGTAGTCGGTTCAACAGAGCGTGGATAGAGATTCAAGGCCTCCTTTCTCTCCGTGTTTCTACAGTTGCAGCAGGAGGGGGTGGCTGCGGTGGGCTATAGGGGAGGAAAAGCGATGCCGCGTCCTTGCGGACTGAAGGGCTAGGTTTGTGTTTTCCCTCTTTGCTGGGTTCGGTAGCAAGCGATAAGAAGTCAGTCGTCCCGGTGTCCTCCCGTCTGGGGATGGAACGAAAAGGAGAACAGCGAGCTCGGGAGCTTGGTCGAAGCGAGGCGAGAACCGTCCGCCTGGGAGCGGAGCAGCCATCGCTGTCACGGAGATAAGTTTCGGGTCTGGAAATCTCTCGGCTTACGGCCCGCTCGGTTCTAGGAAGGGAAGTCACGTTTTCTGAGACAGCGAGTCCGAGCGGAGGTTTCCGAGGTGCTGCCTTGGTTGTGGGAGAAAGAGGTCTCCCGTTTGTCAGGGGTGCTGGTTTCTCTGGACCACGGTGTCCTTCTCAGCAGACGCTCGGCTCGAGGAGGGAGACGCAAGGTGGTAAGGTTTCTGGCTGCCTCTCGTGTGTTTCTCTCTTGTTGCTCTCCCGTATTGGCCAATACGTTCTGTCTGTCTGTTTCTGTCTGTGTCTCTGTCCTTGCTCTGCTTCTGCCGTGTCCTTCTACGGGACACTTGCAGGCATTCCAGGTGAGCATCTCCACGGGTTAAGGGCTCCGGAGCCAACGGGAATCATGCAGGTACGCAAGGTAGAGCAAGGGAAAGTGGTGGTGCATCAGGGGTGACTGACTCAGTGTTCTTGTAGCGGTCCCGATAGACAGGGGAGGGAGGGGCAAGGTCTAAAGGATAGAAGTCCCGCAGCCAGAGACCTTAGTGAGTGAGAGCTCACGCTGGGGTTTTTCTTCCGCGCTTGCAGACGACTCGGCGCGGGGCCGTGTCCGGAGAAGAGACCGTCCGAGATGGACTGGAGCTGCCTGGACGTGATTTTTGGGACACAGGAGGGGTTCTCAGCGTTCGGCCTTCCCATGGCTCTGCGTGAGTAGGAGATGGGTGCTTTGAAATCTTCAAGCGTCCTGGCAGTAGGTTTCTTCTGAGGCAGAGAGCTTCCTGCTGGGGCACGGAGCCTGGTGGCTTGGGGACTGGGGAAGGGGCAGTAGTCGGTTCAACAGAGTGTGGATAGAGATTCAAGGCCTCCTTTCTCTCCGTGTTTCTACAGTTGCAGCGGGAGGGGGTGGCTGCGGTGGGCTATAGGGGAGGAAAAGCGATGCCGCGTCCTTGCGGACTGAAGGGCTAGGTTTGTTTTTTCCCTCTTTGCTGGGTTCGGTAGCAAGCGATAAGAAGTCAGTCGTCCCGGTGTCCTCCCGTCTGGGGATGGAACGAAAAGGAGAACAGCGAGCTCGGGAGCTTGGTCGAAGCGAGGCGAGAACCGTCCGCCTGGGAGCGGAGCAGCCATCGCTGTCACGGAGATAAGTTTCGGGTCTGGAAATCTCTCGGCTTACGGCCCGCTCGGTTCTAGGAAGGGAAGTCACGTTTTCTGAGACAGCGAGTCCGAGCGGAGGTTTCCGAGGTGCTGCCTTGGTTGTGGGAGAAAGAGGTCTCCCGTTTGTCAGGGGTGCTGGTTTCTCTGGACCACGGTGTCCTTGTCAGCAGACGCTCGGCTCGAGGAGGGAGACGCAAGGTGGTAAGGTTTCTGGCTGCCTCTCGTGTGTTTCTCTCTTGTTGCTCTCCCGTATTGGCCAATACGTTCTGTCTGTCTGTTTCTGTCTGTGTCTCTGTCCTTGCTCTGCTTCTGCCGTGTCCTTCTACGGGACACTTGCAGGCATTCCAGGTGAGCATCTCCACGGGTTAAGTGCTCCGGAGCCAACGGGAATCATGCAGGTACGCAAGGTAGAGCAAGGGAAAGTGGTGGTGCATCAGGGGTGACTGACTCAGTGTTCTTGTAGCGGTCCCGATAGAGAGGGGAGGGAGGGGCAAGGTCTAAAGGATAGAAGGCCCGCAGCCAGAGACCTTAGTGAGTGAGAGCTCACGCTGAGGTTTTTCTTCCGCGCTTGCAGACGAATCGGCGCGGGGCCGTGTCCGGAGAAGAGACCGTCCGAGATGGACTGGAGCTGCCTGGACGTGATTTTTGGGACACAGGAGGGGTTCTCAGCGTTCGGCCTTCCCATGGCTCTGCGTGAGTAGGAGATGGGTGCTTTGAAATCTTCAAGCGTCCTGGCAGTAGGTTTCTTCTGAGGCAGAGAGCTTCCTGCTGGGGCACGGAGCCTGGTGGCTTGGGGACTGGGGAAGGGGCAGTAGTCGGTTCAACAGAGCGTGGATAGAGATTCAAGGCCTCCTTTCTCTCCGTGTTTCTACAGTTGCAGCGGGAGGGGGTGGCTGCGGTGGGTTATAGGGGAGGAAAAGCGATGCCGCGTCCTTGTGGACTGAAGGGCTAATTTTGTTTTTTCCCTCTTTGCTGGGTTCGGTAGCAAGCGATAAGAAGTCAGTCGTCCCGGTGTCCTCCCGTCTGGGGATGGAACGAAAAGGAGAACAGCGAGCTCGGGAGCTTGGTCGAAGCGAGGCGAGAACTGTCCGGCTGGGAGCGGAGCAGCCATCGCTGTCACGGAGATAAGTGTCGGGTCTGGAAATCTCTCGGCTTACGGCCCGCTCGGTTCTAGGAAGGGAAGTCACGTTTTCTGAGACAGCGAGTCCGAGCGGAGGTTTCCGAGGTGCTGCCTTGGTTGTGGGAGAAAGAGGTCTCCCGTTTGTCAGTGGTGCTGGTTTCTCTGGACCACGGTGTCCTTCTCAGCAGACGCTCGGCTCGAGGAGGGAGACGCAAGGTGGTAAGGTTTCTGGCTGCCTCTCGTGTGTTTCTCTCTTGTTGCTCTCTCGTATTGGCCAATACGTTCTGCCTGTCTGTTTCTGTCTGTGTCTCTGTCCTTGTTCTGCTTCTGCCGTGTCCTTCTACGGGACACTTGCAGGCATTCCAGGTGAGCATCTCCACGGGTTAAGGGCTCCGGAGCCAACGGGAATCATTCAGGTAAGCAAGGTAGAGCAAGGGAAAGTGGTGGTGCATCAGGGGTGACTGACTCAGTGTTCTTGTAGCGGTCCCGATAGAGAGGGGAGGGAGGGGCAAGGTCTAAAGGATAGAAGTCCCGCAGCCAGAGACCTTAGTGAGTGAGAGCTCACGCTGGGGTTTTTCTTCCGCGCTTGCAGACGAATCGGCGCGGGGCCGTGTCCGGAGAAGAGACCGTCCGAGATGGACTGGAGCTGCCTGGACGTGATTTTTGGGACACAGGAGGGGTTCTCAGCGTTCGGCCTTCCCATGGCTCTGCGTGAGTAGGAGATGGGTGCTTTGAAATCTTCAAGCGTCCTGGCAGTAGGTTTCTTCTGAGGCAGAGAGCTTCCTGCTGGGGCCCGGAGCCTGGTGGCTTGGGGACTGGGGAAGGGGCAGTAGTCGGTTCAACAGAGCGTGGATAGAGATTCAAGGCCTCCTTTCTCTCCGTGTTTCTACAGTTGCAGCGGGAGGGAGTGGCTGCGGTGGGTTATAGGGGAGGAAAAGCGATGCCGCGTCCTTGCGGACTGAAGGGCTAAGTTTGTTTTTTCCCTCTTTGCTGGGTTCGGTAGCAAGCGATAAGAAGTCAGTCGTCCCGGTGTCCTCCCGTCTGGGGATGGAATGAAAAGGAGAACAGCGAGCTCGGGAGCTTGGTCGAAGCGAGGCGAGAACCGTCCGGCTGGGAGCGGAGCAGCCATCGCTGTCACGGAGATAAGTGTCGGGTCTGGAAATCTCTCGGCTTACGGCCCGCTCGGTTCTAGGAAGGGAAGTCACGTTTTCTGAGACAGCGAGTCCGAGCGGAGGTTTCCAAGGTGCTGCCTTGGTTGTGGGAGAAAGAGGTCTCCCGTTTGTCAGTGGTGCTGGTTTCTCTGGACCACGGTGTCCTTCTCAGCAGACGCTCGGCTCGAGGAGGGAGACGCAAGGTGGTAAGGTTTCTGGCTGCCTCTCGTGTGTTTCTCTCTTGTTGCTCTCCCGTATTGGCCAATACGTTCTGTCTGTCTGTTTCTGTCTGTGTCTCTGTCCTTGCTCTGCTTCTTCCGTGTCCTTCTACGGGACACTTGCAGGCATTCCAGGTGAGCATCTCCACGGGTTAAGGGCTCCGGAGCCAACGGGAATCATGCAGGTACGCAAGGTAGAGCAAGGGAAAGTGGTGGTGCATCAGGGGTGACTGACTCAGTGTTCTTGTAGCGGTCCCGATAGAGAGGGGAGGGAGGGGCAAGGTCTAAAGGATAGAAGTCCCGCAGCCAGAGACCTTAGTGAGTGAGAGCTCACGCTGGGGTTTTTCTTCCGCGCTTGCAGACGACTCGGCGCGGGGCCGTGTCCGGAGAAGAGACCGTCCGAGATGGACTGGAGCTGCCTGGACTTGATTTTTGGGACACAGGAGGCGTTCTCAGCGTTCGGCCTTCCCATGGCTCTGCGTGAGTAGGAGATGGGTGCTTTGAAATCTTCAAGCGTCCTGGCAGTAGGTTTCTTCTGAGGCAGAGAGCTTCCTGCTGGGGCCCGGAGCCTGGTGGCTTGGGGACTGGGGAAGGGGCAGTAGTCGGTTCAACAGAGCGTGGATAGAGATTCAAGGCCTCCTTTCTCTCCGTGTTTCTACAGTTGCAGCGGGAGGGGGTGGCTGCGGTGGGTTATAGGGGAGGAAAAGCGATGCCGCGTCCTTGCGGACTGAAGGGCTAAGTTTGTTTTTTCCCTCTTTGCTGGGTTCGGTAGCAAGCGATAAGAAGTCAGTCGTCCCGGTGTCCTCCCGTCTGGGGATGGAACGAAAAGGAGAACAGCGAGCTCGGGAGCTTGGTCGAAGCGAGGCGAGAACCGTCCGGCTGGGAGCGGAGCAGCCATCGCTGTCACGGAGATAAGTGTCGGGTCTGGAAATCTCTCGGCTTACGGCCCGCTCGGTTCTAGGAAGGGAAGTCACGTTTTCTGAGACAGCGAGTCCGAGCGGAGGTTTCCGAGGTGCTGCCTTGGTTGTGGGAGAAAGAGGTCTCCCGTTTGTCAGTGGTGCTGGTTTCTCTGGACCACGGTGTCCTTCTCAGCAGACGCTCGGCTCGAGGAGGGAGACGCAAGGTGGTAAGGTTTCTGGCTGCCTCTCGTGTGTTTCTCTCTTGTTGCTCTCCCGTATTGGCCAATACGTTCTGTCTGTCTGTTTCTGTCTGTGTCTCTGTCCTTGCTCTGCTTCTGCCGTGTCCTTCTACGGGACACTTGCAGGCATTCCAGGTGAGCATCTCCACGGGTTAAGGGCTCCGGAGCCAACGGGAATCATGCAGGTACGCAAGGTAGAGCAAGGGAAAGTGGTGGTGCATCAGGGGTGACTGACTCAGTGTTCTTGTAGCGGTCCCGATAGAGAGGGGAGGGAGGGGCAAGGTCTAAAGGATAGAAGTCCCGCAGCCAGAGACCTTAGTGAGTGAGAGCTCACGCTGGGGTTTTTCTTCCGCGCTTGCAGACGAGTCGGCGCGGGGCCGTGTCCGGAGAAGAGACCGTCCGAGATGGACTGGAGCTGCCTGGACTTGATTTTTGGGATACAGGAGGGGTTCTCAGCGTTCGGCCTTCCCATGGCTCTGCGTGAGTAGGAGATGGGTGCTTTGAAATCTTCAAGCGTCCTGGCAGTAGGTTTCTTCTGAGGCAGAGAGCTTCCTGCTGGGGCCCGGAGCCTGGTGGCTTGGGGACTGGGGAAGGGGCAGTAGTCGGTTCAACAGAGCGTGGATAGAGATTCAAGGCCTCCTTTCTCTCCGTGTTTCTACAGTTGCAGCGGGAGGGGGTGGCTGCGGTGGGTTATAGGGGAGGAAAAGCGATGCCGCGTCCTTGCGGACTGAAGGGCTAAGTTTGTTTTTTCCCTCTTTGCTGGGTTCGGTAGCAAGCGATAAGAAGTCAGTCGTCCCGGTGTCCTCCCGTCTGGGGATGGAACGAAAAGGAGAACAGCGAGCTCGGGAGCTTGGTCGAAGCGAGGCGAGAACTGTCCGGCTGGGAGCGGAGCAGCCATCGCTGTCACGGAGATAAGTGTCGGGTCTGGAAATCTCTCGGCTTACGGCCCGCACGGTTCTAGGAAGGGAAGTCACGTTTTCTGAGACAGCGAGTCCGAGCGGAGGTTTCCGAGGTGCTGCCTTGGTTGTGGGAGAAAGAGGTCTCCCGTTTGTCAGTGGTGCTGGTTTCTCTGGACCACGGTGTCCTTCTCAGCAGACGCTCGGCTCGAGGAGGGAGACGCAAGGTGGTAAGGTTTCTGGCTGCCTCTCGTGTGTTTCTCTCTTGTTGCTCTCTCGTATTGGCCAATACGTTTTGTCTGTCTGTTTCTGTCTGTGTCTCTGTCCTTGCTCTGCTTCTGCCGTGTCCTTCTACGGGACACTTGCAGGCATTCCAGGTGAGCATCTCCACGGGTTAAGGGCTCCGGAGCCAACGGGAATCATGCAGGTACGCAAGGTAGAGCAAGGGAAAGTGGTGGTGCATCAGGGGTGACTGACTCAGTGTTCTTGTAGCGGTCCCGATAGAGAGGGGAGGGAGGGGCAAGGTCTAAAGGATAGAAGTCCCGCAGCCAGAGACCTTAGTGAGTGAGAGCTCACGCTGGGGTTTTTCTTCCGCGCTTGCAGACGAGTCGGCGCGGGGCCGTGTCCGGAGAAGAGACCGTCCGAGATGGACTGGAGCTGCCTGGACGTGATTTTTGGGATACAGGAGGGGTTCTCAGCGTTCGGCCTTCCCATGGCTCTGCGTGAGTAGCAGATGGGTGCTTTGAAATCTTCAAGCGTCCTGGCAGTAGGTTTCTTCTGAGGCAGAGACCTTGCTGCTGGGGCACGGAGCCTGGTGGTTTGGGGACTGGGGAAGGGGCAGTAGTCGGTTCAACAGAGCGTGGATAGAGATTCAAGGCCTCCTTTCTCTCCGTGTTTCTACAGTTGCAGCGGGAGGGGGTGGCTGCGGTGGGTTATAGGGGAGGAAAAGCGATGCCGCGTCCTTGCGGACTGAAGGGCTAGGTTTGTTTTTTCCCTCTTTGCTGGGTTCGGTAGCAAGCGATAAGAAGTCAGTCGTCCCGATGTCCTCCCGTCTGGGGATGGAACGAAAAGGAGAACAGCGAGCTCGGGAGCTTGGTCGAAGCGAGGCGAGAACCGTCCGGCTGGGAGCGGAGCAGCCATCGCTGTCACGGAGATAAGTTTCGGGTCTGGAAATCTCTCGGCTTACGGCCCGCTCGGTTCTAGGAAGGGAAGTCACGTTTTCTGAGACAGCGAGTCCGAGCGGAGGTTTCCGAGGTGCTGCCTTGGTTGTGGGAGAAAGAGGTCTCCCGTTTGTCAGTGGTGCTGGTTTCTCTGGACCACGGTGTCCTTCTCAGCAGACGCTCGGCTCGAGGAGGGAGACGCAAGGTGGTAAGGTTTCTGGCTGCCTCTCGTGTGTTTCTCTCTTGTTGCTCTCTCTTATTGGCCAATACGTTCTGTCTGTCTGTTTCTGTCTGTGTCTCTGTCCTTGCTCTGCTTCTGCCGTGTCCTTCTACGGGACACTTGCAGGCATTCCAGGTGAGCATCTCCACGGGTTAAGGGCTCCGGAGCCAACGGGAATCATGCAGGTACGCAAGGTAGAGCAAGGGAAAGTGGTGGTGCATCAGGGGTGACTGACTCAGTGTTCTTGTAGCGGTCCCGATAGAGAGGGGAGGGAGGGGCAAGGTCTAAAGGATAGAAGTCCCGCAGCCAAAGACCTTAGTGAGTGAGAGCTCACGCTGGGGTTTTTCTTCCGCGCTTGCAGACGAATCGGCGCGGGGCCGTGTCCGGAGAAGAGACCGTCCGAGATGGACTGGAGCTGCCTGGACGTGATTTTTGGGACACAGGAGGGGTTCTCAGCGTTCGGCCTTCCCATGGCTCTGCGTGAGTAGGAGATGGGTGCTTTGAAATCTTCAAGCGTCCTGGCAGTAGGTTTCTTCTGAGGCAGAGAGCTTCCTGCTGGGGCACGGAGCCTGGTGGTTTGGGGACTGGGGAAGGGGCAGTAGTCGGTTCAACAGAGCGTGGATAGAGATTCAAGGCCTCCTTTCTCTCCGTGTTTCTACAGTTGCAGCAGGAGGGGGTGGCTGTGGTGGGATATAGGGGAGGAAAAGCGATGCCGCGTCCTTGCGGAATGAAGGGCTAGGTTTGTTTTTTCCCTCTTTGCTGGGTTCGGTAGCAAGCGATAAGAAGTCAGTCGTCCCGGTGTCCTCCCGTCTGGGGATGGAACGAAAAGGAGAACAGCGAGCTCGGGAGCTTGGTCGAAGCGAGGCGAGAACCGTCCGGCTGGGAGCGGAGCAGCCATCGCTGTCACGGAGATAAGTGTCGGGTCTGGAAATCTCTCGGCTTACGGCCCGCTCGGTTCTAGGAATGGAAGTCGCGTTTTCTGAGACAGCGAGTCTGAGCGGAGGTTTCCGAGGTGCTGCCTTGGTTGTGGGAGAAAGAGGTCTCCCGTTTGTCAGTGGTGCTGGTTTCTCTGGACCACGGTGTCCTTCTCAGCAGACGCTCGGCTCGAGGAGGGAGACGCAAGGTGGTAAGGTTTCTGGCTGCCTCTCGTGTGTTTCTCTCTTGTTGCTCTCTCGTATTGGCCAATACGTTCTGTCTGTCTGTTTCTGTCTGTGTCTCTGTCCTTGCTCTGCTTCTGCCGTGTCCTTCTACGGGACACTTGCAGGCATTCCAGGTGAGCATCTCCACGGGTTAAGGGCTCCGGAGCCAACGGGAATCATGCAGGTACGCAAGGTAGAGCAAGGGAAAGTGGTGGTGCATCAGGGGTGACTGACTCAGTGTTCTTGTAGCGGTCCCGATAGAGAGGGGCGGGAGGGGCAAGGTCTAAAGGATAGAAGTCCCGCAGCCAGAGACCTTAGCGAGTGAGAGCTCACGCTGGGGTTTTTCTTCCGCGCTTGCAGACGAATCGGCACGGGGCCGTGTCCGGAGAAGAGACCGTCCGAGATGGACTGGAGCTGCCTGGACGTGATTTTTGGGACACAGGAGGGGTTCTCAGCGTTCGGCCTTCCCATGGCTCTGCGTGAGTAGGAGATGGGTGCTTTGAAATCTTCAAGCGTCCTGGCAGTAGGTTTCTTCTGAGGCAGAGAGCTTCCTGCTGGGGCACGGAGCCTGGTGGCTTGGGGACTGGGGAAGGGGCAGTAGTCGGTTCAACAGAGCGTGGATAGAGATTCAAGGCCTCCTTTCTCTCCGTGTTTCTACAGTTGCAGCGGGAGGGGGTGGCTGCGGTGGGTTATAGGGGAGGAAAAGCGATGCCGCGTCCTTGCGGACTGAAGGGCTAAGTTTGTTTTTTCCCTCTTTGCTGGGTTCGGTAGCAAGCGATAAGAAGTCAGTCGTCCCGGTGTCCTCCCGTCTGGGGATGGAACGAAAAGGAGAACAGCGAGCTCGGGAGCTTGGTCGAAGCGAGGCGAGAACCGTCCGGCTGGGAGCGGAGCAGCCATCGCTGTCACGGAGATAAGTGTCGGGTCTGGAAATCTCTCGGCTTACGGCCCGCTCGGTTCTAGGAAGGGAAGTCACGTTTTCTGAGACAGCGAGTCCGAGCGGAGGTTTCCGAGGTGCTGCCTTGGTTGTGGGAGAAAGAGGTCTCCCGTTTGTCAGTGGTGCTGGTTTCTCTGGACCACGGTGTCCTTCTCAGCAGACGCTCGGCTCGAGGAGGGAGACGCAAGGTGGTAAGGTTTCTGGCTGCCTCTCGTGTGTTTCTCTCTTGTTGCTCTCCCGTATTGGCCAATACGTTCTGTCTGTCTGTTTCTGTCTGTGTCTCTGTCCTTGCTCTGCTTCTTCGGTGTCCTTCTACGGGACACTTGCAGGCATTCCAGGTGAGCATCTCGACGGGTTAAGGGCTCCGGAGCCAACGGGAATCATTCAGGTACGCAAGGTAGAGCAAGGGAAAGTGGTGGTGCATCAGGGGTGACTGACTCAGTGTTCTTGTAGCGGTCCCGATAGAGAGGGGAGGGAGGGGCAAGGTCTAAAGGATAGAAGTCCCGCAGCCAGAGACCTTAGTGAGTGAGAGCTCACGCTGGGGTTTTTCTTCCGCGCTTGCAGACGAATCGGCGCGGGGCCGTGTCCGGAGAAGAGACCGTCCGAGATGGACTGGAGCTGCCTGGACGTGATTTTTGGGACACAGGAGGGGTTCTCAGCGTTCGGCCTTCCCATGGCTCTGCGTGAGTAGGAGATGGGTGCTTTGAAATCTTCAAGCGTCCTGGCAGTAGGTTTCTTCTGAGGCAGAGAGCTTCCTGCTGGGGCCCGGAGCCTGGTGGCTTGGGGACTGGGGAAGGGGCAGTAGTCGGTTCAACAGAGCGTGGATAGAGATTCAAGGCCTCCTTTCTCTCCGTGTTTCTACAGTTGCAGCGGGAGGGGGTGGCTGCGGTGGATTATAGGGGAGGAAAAGCGATGCCGCGTCCTTGCGGACTGAAGGGCTAAGTTTGTTTTTTCCCTCTTTGCTGGGTTCAGTAGCAAGCGATAAGAAGTCAGTCATCCCGGTGTCCTCCCGTCTGGGGATGGAACGAAAAGGAGAACAGCGAGCTCGGGAGCTTGGTCGAAGCGAGGCGAGAACCGTCCGGCTGGGAGCGGAGCAGCCATCGCTGTCACGGAGATAAGTGTCGGGTCTGGAAATCTCTCGGCTTACGGCCCGCTCGGTTCTAGGAAGGGAAGTCACGTTTTCTGAGACAGCGAGTCCGAGCGGAGGTTTCCGAGGTGCTGCCTTGGTTGTGGGAGAAAGAGGTCTCCCGTTTGTGTCACATTACCAAATTGGAGGGAAGCAGCCAGATCGCTGCTGCACCCCTAGGTGGGGGTGTGGGCCCCAGAAATCTGTATGAAAGGGAGCCATGTGGGGTATTGAATGGGAGCTTGTTGTTTTCTGATCCTGTGTACACTGTTTATGTGAGTATATAATGTCTGTGTGTGTAGATCTGTAATCTGTGTGGAAGCTGAATATTTCTGTGAATGTGGTTAAGCATGGCTATGGACAGGCTGAGTAGCAAAGCCCTGTGGAACAATGGCTCTCAATAGGCTATGGACACACCCAAAGAATGGGATTTGTCACCTGAGGGCAGCCAGCAGGAAACCTGACCAGGTGACTTGCTGCATACTGGAAGAGGCCAGGAAGGAATATAAAGAGGCCATGTGGTCGATGCCGTTTTGTTCTCAGCTCAGCACTTCATCCCAGAGGCAGCATTGCAGGGATTGAAGAGCCTGGAAGACCTGTGAACCCATCCTGATCGTAGGATGTGCAATAAGGACTTTTAACCAGCAGCTGCAACATCTCTGCTAGAGCCTGCATCGAGGACTGGGAGATTCGGTGCATGTAACGTACTGTACTTTAATAACCTCACTCTCAAGCTTTTCTTTCTTGTAATAATAAACCTTTAGATATAGATTCTAAAGGATTGGCCCAGCGTGATTTGTGGTAAGGTCCAGAGGGTAAATTGACCAGGGATCTGTGGCTGGTTTCTTGGAACCGGACAGAACTTGTTCGGGGTAGGTGGGATTGGGTGCTAGGACCCCCCACCTGTGTATAGGCCCGGGGCCATCTGGGGCACGGATATTGCTGGGGTGTCGGAGGGGTTTTGCTCGGGAGGCTTCAGACAGGCAGCTGAAGCGCTCTGTGGGACTGGTTTGTGGCCTGTGTGGAGAGGTCGCCAGTCGGGGGCTGTAAGTAGCCCCGGATTTGAGCAATTCGCCCTGAGTGGACGCCCTTAGCTGTGCCCAGACACGGCCTGGTCCGTCACAGTTTGTCAGGGGTGCTGGTTTCTCTGGACCACGGTGTCCTTCTCAGCAGACGCTCGGCTCGAGGAGGGAGACGCAAGGTGGTAAGGTTTCTGGCTGCCTCTCGTGTGTTTCTCTCTTGTTGCTCTCTCGTATTGGCCAATACGTTCTGTCTGTCTGTTTCTGTCTGTGTCTCTGTCCTTGCTCTGCTTCTTCCGTGTCCTTCTACGGGACACTTGCAGGCATTCCAGGTGAGCATCTCCACGGGTTAAGGGCTCCGGAGCCAACGGGAATCATGCAGGTACGCAAGGTAGAGCAAGGGAAAGTGGTGGTGCATCAGGGGTGACTGACTCAGTGTTCTTGTAGCGGTCCCGATAGAGAGGGGAGGGAGGAGCAAGGTCTAAAGGATAGAAGTCCCGCAGCCAGAGACCTTAGTGAGTGAGAGCTCACGCTGGGGTTTTTCTTCCGCGCTTGCAGACGACTCGGCGCGGGGCCGTGTCCGGAGAAGAGACCGTCCGAGATGGACTGGAGCTGCCTGGACGTGATTTTTGGGACACAGGAGGGGTTCTCAGCGTTCGGCCTTCCCATGGCTCTGCGTGAGTAGGAGATGGGTGCTTTGAAATCTTCAAGCGTCCTGGCAGTAGGTTTCTTCTGAGGCAGAGAGCTTCCTGCTGGGGCCCGGAGCCTGGTGGCTTGGGGACTGGGGAAGGGGCAGTAGTCGGTTCAACAGAGCGTGGATAGAGATTCAAGGCCTCCTTTCTCTCCGTGTTTCTACAGTTGCAGCGGGAGGGAGTGGCTGCGGTGGGTTATAGGGGAGGAAAAGCGATGCCGCGTCCTTGCGGACTGAAGGGCTAAGTTTGTTTTTTCCCTCTTTGCTGGGTTCGGTAGCAAGCGATAAGAAGTCAGTCGTCCCGGTGTCCTCCCGTCTGGGGATGGAATGAAAAGGAGAACAGCGAGCTCGGGAGCTTGGTCGAAGCGAGGCGAGAACCGTCCGGCTGGGAGCGGAGCAGCCATCGCTGTCACGGAGATAAGTGTCGGGTCTGGAAATCTCTCGGCTTACGGCCCGCTCGGTTCTAGGAAGGGAAGTCACGTTTTCTGAGACAGCGAGTCCGAGCGGAGGTTTCCAAGGTGCTGCCTTGGTTGTGGGAGAAAGAGGTCTCCCGTTTGTCAGTGGTGCTGGTTTCTCTGGACCACGGTGTCCTTCTCAGCAGACGCTCGGCTCGAGGAGGGAGACGCAAGGTGGTAAGGTTTCTGGCTGCCTCTCGTGTGTTTCTCTCTTGTTGCTCTCCCGTATTGGCCAATACGTTCTGTCTGTCTGTTTCTGTCTGTGTCTCTGTCCTTGCTCTGCTTCTTCCGTGTCCTTCTACGGGACACTTGCAGGCATTCCAGGTGAGCATCTCCACGGGTTAAGGGCTCCGGAGCCAACGGGAATCATGCAGGTACGCAAGGTAGAGCAAGGGAAAGTGGTGGTGCATCAGGGGTGACTGACTCAGTGTTCTTGTAGCGGTCCCGATAGAGAGGGGAGGGAGGGGCAAGGTCTAAAGGATAGAAGTCCCGCAGCCAGAGACCTTAGTGAGTGAGAGCTCACGCTGGGGTTTTTCTTCCGCGCTTGCAGACGACTCGGCGCGGGGCCGTGTCCGGAGAAGAGACCGTCCGAGATGGACTGGAGCTGCCTGGACTTGATTTTTGGGACACAGGAGGCGTTCTCAGCGTTCGGCCTTCCCATGGCTCTGCGTGAGTAGGAGATGGGTGCTTTGAAATCTTCAAGCGTCCTGGCAGTAGGTTTCTTCTGAGGCAGAGAGCTTCCTGCTGGGGCCCGGAGCCTGGTGGCTTGGGGACTGGGGAAGGGGCAGTAGTCGGTTCAACAGAGCGTGGATAGAGATTCAAGGCCTCCTTTCTCTCCGTGTTTCTACAGTTGCAGCGGGAGGGGGTGGCTGCGGTGGGTTATAGGGGAGGAAAAGCGATGCCGCGTCCTTGCGGACTGAAGGGCTAAGTTTGTTTTTTCCCTCTTTGCTGGGTTCGGTAGCAAGCGATAAGAAGTCAGTCGTCCCGGTGTCCTCCCGTCTGGGGATGGAACGAAAAGGAGAACAGCGAGCTCGGGAGCTTGGTCGAAGCGAGGCGAGAACCGTCCGGCTGGGAGCGGAGCAGCCATCGCTGTCACGGAGATAAGTGTCGGGTCTGGAAATCTCTCGGCTTACGGCCCGCTCGGTTCTAGGAAGGGAAGTCACGTTTTCTGAGACAGCGAGTCCGAGCGGAGGTTTCCGAGGTGCTGCCTTGGTTGTGGGAGAAAGAGGTCTCCCGTTTGTCAGTGGTGCTGGTTTCTCTGGACCACGGTGTCCTTCTCAGCAGACGCTCGGCTCGAGGAGGGAGACGCAAGGTGGTAAGGTTTCTGGCTGCCTCTCGTGTGTTTCTCTCTTGTTGCTCTCCCGTATTGGCCAATACGTTCTGTCTGTCTGTTTCTGTCTGTGTCTCTGTCCTTGCTCTGCTTCTGCCGTGTCCTTCTACGGGACACTTGCAGGCATTCCAGGTGAGCATCTCCACGGGTTAAGGGCTCCGGAGCCAACGGGAATCATGCAGGTACGCAAGGTAGAGCAAGGGAAAGTGGTGGTGCATCAGGGGTGACTGACTCAGTGTTCTTGTAGCGGTCCCGATAGAGAGGGGAGGGAGGGGCAAGGTCTAAAGGATAGAAGTCCCGCAGCCAGAGACCTTAGTGAGTGAGAGCTCACGCTGGGGTTTTTCTTCCGCGCTTGCAGACGAGTCGGCGCGGGGCCGTGTCCGGAGAAGAGACCGTCCGAGATGGACTGGAGCTGCCTGGACTTGATTTTTGGGATACAGGAGGGGTTCTCAGCGTTCGGCCTTCCCATGGCTCTGCGTGAGTAGGAGATGGGTGCTTTGAAATCTTCAAGCGTCCTGGCAGTAGGTTTCTTCTGAGGCAGAGAGCTTCCTGCTGGGGCCCGGAGCCTGGTGGCTTGGGGACTGGGGAAGGGGCAGTAGTCGGTTCAACAGAGCGTGGATAGAGATTCAAGGCCTCCTTTCTCTCCGTGTTTCTACAGTTGCAGCGGGAGGGGGTGGCTGCGGTGGGTTATAGGGGAGGAAAAGCGATGCCGCGTCCTTGCGGACTGAAGGGCTAAGTTTGTTTTTTCCCTCTTTGCTGGGTTCGGTAGCAAGCGATAAGAAGTCAGTCGTCCCGGTGTCCTCCCGTCTGGGGATGGAACGAAAAGGAGAACAGCGAGCTCGGGAGCTTGGTCGAAGCGAGGCGAGAACCGTCCGGCTGGGAGCGGAGCAGCCATCGCTGTCACGGAGATAAGTGTCGGGTCTGGAAATCTCTCGGCTTACGGCCCGCACGGTTCTAGGAAGGGAAGTCACGTTTTCTGAGACAGCGAGTCCGAGCGGAGGTTTCCGAGGTGCTGCCTTGGTTGTGGGAGAAAGAGGTCTCCCGTTTGTCAGTGGTGCTGGTTTCTCTGGACCACGGTGTCCTTCTCAGCAGACGCTCGGCTCGAGGAGGGAGACGCAAGGTGGTAAGGTTTCTGGCTGCCTCTCGTGTGTTTCTCTCTTGTTGCTCTCTCGTATTGGCCAATACGTTCTGTCTGTCTGTTTCTGTCTGTGTCTCTGTCCTTGCTCTGCTTCTGCCGTGTCCTTCTACGGGACACTTGCAGGCATTCCAGGTGAGCATCTCCACGGGTTAAGGGCTCCGGAGCCAACGGGAATCATGCAGGTACGCAAGGTAGAGCAAGGGAAAGTGGTGGTGCATCAGGGGTGACTGACTCAGTGTTCTTGTAGCGGTCCCGATAGAGAGGGGAGGGAGGGGCAAGGTCTAAAGGATAGAAGTCCCGCAGCCAGAGACCTTAGTGAGTGAGAGCTCACGCTGGGGTTTTTCTTCCGCGCTTGCAGACGAGTCGGCGCGGGGCCGTGTCCGGAGAAGAGACCGTCCGAGATGGACTGGAGCTGCCTGGACGTGATTTTTGGGATACAGGAGGGGTTCTCAGCGTTCGGCCTTCCCATGGCTCTGCGTGAGTAGCAGATGGGTGCTTTGAAATCTTCAAGCGTCCTGGCAGTAGGTTTCTTCTGAGGCAGAGACCTTGCTGCTGGGGCACGGAGCCTGGTGGTTTGGGGACTGGGGAAGGGGCAGTAGTCGGTTCAACAGAGCGTGGATAGAGATTCAAGGCCTCCTTTCTCTCCGTGTTTCTACAGTTGCAGCGGGAGGGGGTGGCTGCGGTGGGTTATAGGGGAGGAAAAGCGATGCCGCGTCCTTGCGGACTGAAGGGCTAGGTTTGTTTTTTCCCTCTTTGCTGGGTTCGGTAGCAAGCGATAAGAAGTCAGTCGTCCCGATGTCCTCCCGTCTGGGGATGGAACGAAAAGGAGAACAGCGAGCTCGGGAGCTTGGTCGAAGCGAGGCGAGAACCGTCCGGCTGGGAGCGGAGCAGCCATCGCTGTCACGGAGATAAGTTTCGGGTCTGGAAATCTCTCGGCTTACGGCCCGCTCGGTTCTAGGAAGGGAAGTCACGTTTTCTGAGACAGCGAGTCCGAGCGGAGGTTTCCGAGGTGCTGCCTTGGTTGTGGGAGAAAGAGGTCTCCCGTTTGTCAGTGGTGCTGGTTTCTCTGGACCACGGTGTCCTTCTCAGCAGACGCTCGGCTCGAGGAGGGAGACGCAAGGTGGTAAGGTTTCTGGCTGCCTCTCGTGTGTTTCTCTCTTGTTGCTCTCTCTTATTGGCCAATACGTTCTGTCTGTCTGTTTCTGTCTGTGTCTCTGTCCTTGCTCTGCTTCTGCCGTGTCCTTCTACGGGACACTTGCAGGCATTCCAGGTGAGCATCTCCACGGGTTAAGGGCTCCGGAGCCAACGGGAATCATGCAGGTACGCAAGGTAGAGCAAGGGAAAGTGGTGGTGCATCAGGGGTGACTGACTCAGTGTTCTTGTAGCGGTCCCGATAGAGAGGGGAGGGAGGGGCAAGGTCTAAAGGATAGAAGTCCCGCAGCCAAAGACCTTAGTGAGTGAGAGCTCACGCTGGGGTTTTTCTTCCGCGCTTGCAGACGAATCGGCGCGGGGCCGTGTCCGGAGAAGAGACCGTCCGAGATGGACTGGAGCTGCCTGGACGTGATTTTTGGGACACAGGAGGGGTTCTCAGCGTTCGGCCTTCCCATGGCTCTGCGTGAGTAGGAGATGGGTGCTTTGAAATCTTCAAGCGTCCTGGCAGTAGGTTTCTTCTGAGGCAGAGAGCTTCCTGCTGGGGCACGGAGCCTGGTGGTTTGGGGACTGGGGAAGGGGCAGTAGTCGGTTCAACAGAGCGTGGATAGAGATTCAAGGCCTCCTTTCTCTCCGTGTTTCTACAGTTGCAGCAGGAGGGGGTGGCTGTGGTGGGATATAGGGGAGGAAAAGCGATGCCGCGTCCTTGCGGAATGAAGGGCTAGGTTTGTTTTTTCCCTCTTTGCTGGGTTCGGTAGCAAGCGATAAGAAGTCAGTCGTCCCGGTGTCCTCCCGTCTGGGGATGGAACGAAAAGGAGAACAGCGAGCTCGGGAGCTTGGTCGAAGCGAGGCGAGAACCGTCCGGCTGGGAGCGGAGCAGCCATCGCTGTCACGGAGATAAGTGTCGGGTCTGGAAATCTCTCGGCTTACGGCCCGCTCGGTTCTAGGAATGGAAGTCGCGTTTTCTGAGACAGCGAGTCTGAGCGGAGGTTTCCGAGGTGCTGCCTTGGTTGTGGGAGAAAGAGGTCTCCCGTTTGTCAGTGGTGCTGGTTTCTCTGGACCACGGTGTCCTTCTCAGCAGACGCTCGGCTCGAGGAGGGAGACGCAAGGTGGTAAGGTTTCTGGCTGCCTCTCGTGTGTTTCTCTCTTGTTGCTCTCTCGTATTGGCCAATACGTTCTGTCTGTCTGTTTCTGTCTGTGTCTCTGTCCTTGCTCTGCTTCTGCCGTGTCCTTCTACGGGACACTTGCAGGCATTCCAGGTGAGCATCTCCACGGGTTAAGGGCTCCGGAGCCAACGGGAATCATGCAGGTACGCAAGGTAGAGCAAGGGAAAGTGGTGGTGCATCAGGGGTGACTGACTCAGTGTTCTTGTAGCGGTCCCGATAGAGAGGGGCGGGAGGGGCAAGGTCTAAAGGATAGAAGTCCCGCAGCCAGAGACCTTAGCGAGTGAGAGCTCACGCTGGGGTTTTTCTTCCGCGCTTGCAGACGAATCGGCGCGGGGCCGTGTCCGGAGAAGAGACCGTCCGAGATGGACTGGAGCTGCCTGGACGTGATTTTTGGGACACAGGAGGGGTTCTCAGCGTTCGGCCTTCCCATGGCTCTGCGTGAGTAGGAGATGGGTGCTTTGAAATCTTCAAGCGTCCTGGCAGTAGGTTTCTTCTGAGGCAGAGAGCTTCCTGCTGGGGCCCGGAGCCTGGTGGCTTGGGGACTGGGGAAGGGGCAGTAGTCGGTTCAACAGAGCGTGGATAGAGATTCAAGGCCTCCTTTCTCTCCGTGTTTCTACAGTTGCAGCGGGAGGGGGTGGCTGCGGTGGGTTATAGGGGAGGAAAAGCGATGCCGCGTCCTTGCGGACTGAAGGGCTAAGTTTGTTTTTTCCCTCTTTGCTGGGTTCGGTAGCAAGCGATAAGAAGTCAGTCGTCCCGGTGTCCTCCCGTCTGGGGATGGAACGAAAAGGAGAACAGCGAGCTCGGGAGCTTGGTCGAAGCGAGGCGAGAACCGTCCGGCTGGGAGCGGAGCAGCCATCGCTGTCACGGAGATAAGTGTCGGGTCTGGAAATCTCTCGGCTTACGGCCCGCTCGGTTCTAGGAAGGGAAGTCACGTTTTCTGAGACAGCGAGTCCGAGCGGAGGTTTCCGAGGTGCTGCCTTGGTTGTGGGAGAAAGAGGTCTCCCGTTTGTCAGTGGTGCTGGTTTCTCTGGACCACGGTGTCCTTCTCAGCAGACGCTCGGCTCGAGGAGGGAGACGCAAGGTGGTAAGGTTTCTGGCTGCCTCTCGTGTGTTTCTCTCTTGTTGCTCTCTCTTATTGGCCAATACGTTCTGTCTGTCTGTTTCTGTCTGTGTCTCTGTCCTTGCTCTGCTTCTGCCGTGTCCTTCTACGGGACACTTGCAGGCATTCCAGGTGAGCATCTCCACGGGTTAAGGGCTCCGGAGCCAACGGGAATCATGCAGGTACGCAAGGTAGAGCAAGGGAAAGTGGTGGTGCATCAGGGGTGACTGACTCAGTGTTCTTGTAGCGGTCCCGATAGAGAGGGGAGGGAGGGGCAAGGTCTAAAGGATAGAAGTCCCGCAGCCAGAGACCTTAGTGAGTGAGAGCTCACGCTGGGGTTTTTCTTCCGCGCTTGCAGACGAGTCGGCGCGGGGCCGTGTCCGGAGAAGAGACCGTCCGAGATGGACTGGAGCTGCCTGGACTTGATTTTTGGGATACAGGAGGGGTTCTCAGCGTTCGGCCTTCCCATGGCTCTGCGTGAGTAGGAGATGGGTGCTTTGAAATCTTCAAGCGTCCTGGCAGTAGGTTTCTTCTGAGGCAGAGAGCTTCCTGCTGGGGCCCGGAGCCTGGTGGCTTGGGGACTGGGGAAGGGGCAGTAGTCGGTTCAACAGAGCGTGGATAGAGATTCAAGGCCTCCTTTCTCTCCGTGTTTCTACAGTTGCAGCGGGAGGGGGTGGCTGCGGTGGATTATAGGGGAGGAAAAGCGATGCCGCGTCCTTGCGGACTGAAGGGCTAAGTTTGTTTTTTCCCTCTTTGCTGGGTTCGGTAGCAAGCGATAAGAAGTCAGTCGTCCCGGTGTCCTCCCGTCTGGGGATGGAACGAAAAGGAGAACAGCGAGCTCGGGAGCTTGGTCGAAGCGAGGCGAGAACCGTCCGGCTGGGAGCGGAGCAGCCATCGCTGTCACGGAGATAAGTGTCGGGTCTGGAAATCTCTCGGCTTACGGCCCGCACGGTTCTAGGAAGGGAAGTCACGTTTTCTGAGACAGCGAGTCCGAGCGGAGGTTTCCGAGGTGCTGCCTTGGTTGTGGGAGAAAGAGGTCTCCCGTTTGTCAGTGGTGCTGGTTTCTCTGGACCACGGTGTCCTTCTCAGCAGACGCTCGGCTCGAGGAGGGAGACGCAAGGTGGTAAGGTTTCTGGCTGCCTCTCGTGTGTTTCTCTCTTGTTGCTCTCTCGTATTGGCCAATACGTTTTGTCTGTCTGTTTCTGTCTGTGTCTCTGTCCTTGCTCTGCTTCTGCCGTGTCCTTCTACGGGACACTTGCAGGCATTCCAGGTGAGCATCTCCACGGGTTAAGGGCTCCGGAGCCAACGGGAATCATGCAGGTACGCAAGGTAGAGCAAGGGAAAGTGGTGGTGCATCAGGGGTGACTGACTCAGTGTTCTTGTAGCGGTCCCGATAGAGAGGGGAGGGAGGGGCAAGGTCTAAAGGATAGAAGTCCCGCAGCCAGAGACCTTAGTGAGTGAGAGCTCACGCTGGGGTTTTTCTTCCGCGCTTGCAGACGAGTCGGCGCGGGGCCGTGTCCGGAGAAGAGACCGTCCGAGATGGACTGGAGCTGCCTGGACGTGATTTTTGGGATACAGGAGGGGTTCTCAGCGTTCGGCCTTCCCATGGCTCTGCGTGAGTAGCAGATGGGTGCTTTGAAATCTTCAAGCGTCCTGGCAGTAGGTTTCTTCTGAGGCAGAGACCTTGCTGCTGGGGCACGGAGCCTGGTGGTTTGGGGACTGGGGAAGGGGCAGTAGTCGGTTCAACAGAGCGTGGATAGAGATTCAAGGCCTCCTTTCTCTCCGTGTTTCTACAGTTGCAGCGGGAGGGGGTGGCTGCGGTGGGTTATAGGGGAGGAAAAGCGATGCCGCGTCCTTGCGGACTGAAGGGCTAGGTTTGTTTTTTCCCTCTTTGCTGGGTTCGGTAGCAAGCGATAAGAAGTCAGTCGTCCCGATGTCCTCCCGTCTGGGGATGGAACGAAAAGGAGAACAGCGAGCTCGGGAGCTTGGTCGAAGCGAGGCGAGAACCGTCCGGCTGGGAGCGGAGCAGCCATCGCTGTCACGGAGATAAGTTTCGGGTCTGGAAATCTCTCGGCTTACGGCCCGCTCGGTTCTAGGAAGGGAAGTCACGTTTTCTGAGACAGCGAGTCCGAGCGGAGGTTTCCGAGGTGCTGCCTTGGTTGTGGGAGAAAGAGGTCTCCCGTTTGTCAGTGGTGCTGGTTTCTCTGGACCACGGTGTCCTTCTCAGCAGACGCTCGGCTCGAGGAGGGAGACGCAAGGTGGTAAGGTTTCTGGCTGCCTCTCGTGTGTTTCTCTCTTGTTGCTCTCTCTTATTGGCCAATACGTTCTGTCTGTCTGTTTCTGTCTGTGTCTCTGTCCTTGCTCTGCTTCTGCCGTGTCCTTCTACGGGACACTTGCAGGCATTCCAGGTGAGCATCTCCACGGGTTAAGGGCTCCGGAGCCAACGGGAATCATGCAGGTACGCAAGGTAGAGCAAGGGAAAGTGGTGGTGCATCAGGGGTGACTGACTCAGTGTTCTTGTAGCGGTCCCGATAGAGAGGGGAGGGAGGGGCAAGGTCTAAAGGATAGAAGTCCCGCAGCCAAAGACCTTAGTGAGTGAGAGCTCACGCTGGGGTTTTTCTTCCGCGCTTGCAGACGAATCGGCGCGGGGCCGTGTCCGGAGAAGAGACCGTCCGAGATGGACTGGAGCTGCCTGGACGTGATTTTTGGGACACAGGAGGGGTTCTCAGCGTTCGGCCTTCCCATGGCTCTGCGTGAGTAGGAGATGGGTGCTTTGAAATCTTCAAGCGTCCTGGCAGTAGGTTTCTTCTGAGGCAGAGAGCTTCCTGCTGGGGCACGGAGCCTGGTGGTTTGGGGACTGGGGAAGGGGCAGTAGTCGGTTCAACAGAGCGTGGATAGAGATTCAAGGCCTCCTTTCTCTCCGTGTTTCTACAGTTGCAGCAGGAGGGGGTGGCTGTGGTGGGATATAGGGGAGGAAAAGCGATGCCGCGTCCTTGCGGAATGAAGGGCTAGGTTTGTTTTTTCCCTCTTTGCTGGGTTCGGTAGCAAGCGATAAGAAGTCAGTCGTCCCGGTGTCCTCCCGTCTGGGGATGGAACGAAAAGGAGAACAGCGAGCTCGGGAGCTTGGTCGAAGCGAGGCGAGAACCGTCCGGCTGGGAGCGGAGCAGCCATCGCTGTCACGGAGATAAGTGTCGGGTCTGGAAATCTCTCGGCTTACGGCCCGCTCGGTTCTAGGAATGGAAGTCGCGTTTTCTGAGACAGCGAGTCTGAGCGGAGGTTTCCGAGGTGCTGCCTTGGTTGTGGGAGAAAGAGGTCTCCCGTTTGTCAGTGGTGCTGGTTTCTCTGGACCACGGTGTCCTTCTCAGCAGACGCTCGGCTCGAGGAGGGAGACGCAAGGTGGTAAGGTTTCTGGCTGCCTCTCGTGTGTTTCTCTCTTGTTGCTCTCTCGTATTGGCCAATACGTTCTGTCTGTCTGTTTCTGTCTGTGTCTCTGTCCTTGCTCTGCTTCTGCCGTGTCCTTCTACGGGACACTTGCAGGCATTCCAGGTGAGCATCTCCACGGGTTAAGGGCTCCGGAGCCAACGGGAATCATGCAGGTACGCAAGGTAGAGCAAGGGAAAGTGGTGGTGCATCAGGGGTGACTGACTCAGTGTTCTTGTAGCGGTCCCGATAGAGAGGGGCGGGAGGGGCAAGGTCTAAAGGATAGAAGTCCCGCAGCCAGAGACCTTAGCGAGTGAGAGCTCACGCTGGGGTTTTTCTTCCGCGCTTGCAGACGAATCGGCGCGGGGCCGTGTCCGGAGAAGAGACCGTCCGAGATGGACTGGAGCTGCCTGGACGTGATTTTTGGGACACAGGAGGGGTTCTCAGCGTTCGGCCTTCCCATGGCTCTGCGTGAGTAGGAGATGGGTGCTTTGAAATCTTCAAGCGTCCTGGCAGTAGGTTTCTTCTGAGGCAGAGAGCTTCCTGCTGGGGCACGGAGCCTGGTGGCTTGGGGACTGGGGAAGGGGCAGTAGTCGGTTCAACAGAGCGTGGATAGAGATTCAAGGCCTCCTTTCTCTCCGTGTTTCTACAGTTGCAGCGGGAGGGGGTGGCTGCGGTGGGTTATAGGGGAGGAAAAGCGATGCCGCGTCCTTGCGGACTGAAGGGCTAAGTTTGTTTTTTCCCTCTTTGCTGGGTTCGGTAGCAAGCGATAAGAAGTCAGTCGTCCCGGTGTCCTCCCGTCTGGGGATGGAACGAAAAGGAGAACAGCGAGCTCGGGAGCTTGGTCGAAGCGAGGCGAGAACCGTCCGGCTGGGAGCGGAGCAGCCATCGCTGTCACGGAGATAAGTGTCGGGTCTGGAAATCTCTCGGCTTACGGCCCGCTCGGTTCTAGGAAGGGAAGTCACGTTTTCTGAGACAGCGAGTCCGAGCGGAGGTTTCCGAGGTGCTGCCTTGGTTGTGGGAGAAAGAGGTCTCCCGTTTGTCAGTGGTGCTGGTTTCTCTGGACCACGGTGTCCTTCTCAGCAGACGCTCGGCTCGAGGAGGGAGACGCAAGGTGGTAAGGTTTCTGGCTGCCTCTCGTGTGTTTCTCTCTTGTTGCTCTCCCGTATTGGCCAATACGTTCTGTCTGTCTGTTTCTGTCTGTGTCTCTGTCCTTGCTCTGCTTCTGCCGTGTCCTTCTACGGGACACTTGCAGGCATTCCAGGTGAGCATCTCGACGGGTTAAGGGCTCCGGAGCCAACGGGAATCATTCAGGTACGCAAGGTAGAGCAAGGGAAAGTGGTGGTGCATCAGGGGTGACTGACTCAGTGTTCTTGTAGCGGTCCCGATAGAGAGGGGAGGGAGGGGCAAGGTCTAAAGGATAGAAGTCCCGCAGCCAGAGACCTTAGTGAGTGAGAGCTCACGCTGGGGTTTTTCTTCCGCGCTTGCAGACGAATCGGCGCGGGGCCGTGTCCGGAGAAGAGACCGTCCGAGATGGACTGGAGCTGCCTGGACGTGATTTTTGGGACACAGGAGGGGTTCTCAGCGTTCGGCCTTCCCATGGCTCTGCGTGAGTAGGAGATGGGTGCTTTGAAATCTTCAAGCGTCCTGGCAGTAGGTTTCTTCTGAGGCAGAGAGCTTCCTGCTGGGGCCCGGAGCCTGGTGGCTTGGGGACTGGGGAAGGGGCAGTAGTCGGTTCAACAGAGCGTGGATAGAGATTCAAGGCCTCCTTTCTCTCCGTGTTTCTACAGTTGCAGCGGGAGGGGGTGGCTGCGGTGGATTATAGGGGAGGAAAAGCGATGCCGCGTCCTTGCGGACTGAAGGGCTAAGTTTGTTTTTTCCCTCTTTGCTGGGTTCAGTAGCAAGCGATAAGAAGTCAGTCATCCCGGTGTCCTCCCGTCTGGGGATGGAACGAAAAGGAGAACAGCGAGCTCGGGAGCTTGGTCGAAGCGAGGCGAGAACCGTCCGGCTGGGAGCGGAGCAGCCATCGCTGTCACGGAGATAAGTGTCGGGTCTGGAAATCTCTCGGCTTACGGCCCGCTCGGTTCTAGGAAGGGAAGTCACGTTTTCTGAGACAGCGAGTCCGAGCGGAGGTTTCCGAGGTGCTGCCTTGGTTGTGGGAGAAAGAGGTCTCCCGTTTGTGTCACATTACCAAATTGGAGGGAAGCAGCCAGATCGCTGCTGCACCCCTAGGTGGGGGTGTGGGCCCCAGAAATCTGTATGAAAGGGAGCCATGTGGGGTATTGAATGGGAGCTTGTTGTTTTCTGATCCTGTGTACACTGTTTATGTGAGTATATAATGTCTGTGTGTGTAGATCTGTAATCTGTGTGGAAGCTGAATATTTCTGTGAATGTGGTTAAGCATGGCTATGGACAGGCTGAGTAGCAAAGCCCTGTGGAACAATGGCTCTCAATAGGCTATGGACACACCCAAAGAATGGGATTTGTCACCTGAGGGCAGCCAGCAGGAAACCTGACCAGGTGACTTGCTGCATACTGGAAGAGGCCAGGAAGGAATATAAAGAGGCCATGTGGTCGATGCCGTTTTGTTCTCAGCTCAGCACTTCATCCCAGAGGCAGCATTGCAGGGATTGAAGAGCCTGGAAGACCTGTGAACCCATCCTGATCGTAGGATGTGCAATAAGGACTTTTAACCAGCAGCTGCAACATCTCTGCTAGAGCCTGCATCGAGGACTGGGAGATTCGGTGCATGTAACGTACTGTACTTTAATAACCTCACTCTCAAGCTTTTCTTTCTTGTAATAATAAACCTTTAGATATAGATTCTAAAGGATTGGCCCAGCGTGATTTGTGGTAAGGTCCAGAGGGTAAATTGACCAGGGATCTGTGGCTGGTTTCTTGGAACCGGACAGAACTTGTTCGGGGTAGGTGGGATTGGGTGCTAGGACCCCCCACCTGTGTATAGGCCCGGGGCCATCTGGGGCACGGATATTGCTGGGGTGTCGGAGGGGTTTTGCTCGGGAGGCTTCAGACAGGCAGCTGAAGCGCTCTGTGGGACTGGTTTGTGGCCTGTGTGGAGAGGTCGCCAGTCGGGGGCTGTAAGTAGCCCCGGATTTGAGCAATTCGCCCTGAGTGGACGCCCTTAGCTGTGCCCAGACACGGCCTGGTCCGTCACAGTTTGTCAGGGGTGCTGGTTTCTCTGGACCACGGTGTCCTTCTCAGCAGACGCTCGGCTCGAGGAGGGAGACGCAAGGTGGTAAGGTTTCTGGCTGCCTCTCGTGTGTTTCTCTCTTGTTGCTCTCTCGTATTGGCCAATACGTTCTGTCTGTCTGTTTCTGTCTGTGTCTCTGTCCTTGCTCTGCTTCTTCCGTGTCCTTCTACGGGACACTTGCAGGCATTCCAGGTGAGCATCTCCACGGGTTAAGGGCTCCGGAGCCAACGGGAATCATGCAGGTACGCAAGGTAGAGCAAGGGAAAGTGGTGGTGCATCAGGGGTGACTGACTCAGTGTTCTTGTAGCGGTCCCGATAGAGAGGGGAGGGAGGAGCAAGGTCTAAAGGATAGAAGTCCCGCAGCCAGAGACCTTAGTGAGTGAGAGCTCACGCTGGGGTTTTTCTTCCGCGCTTGCAGACGAATCGGCGCGGGGCCGTGTCCGGAGAAGAGACCGTCCGAGATGGACTGGAGCTGCCTGGACGTGATTTTTGGGACACAGGAGGGGTTCTCAGCGTTCGGCCTTCCCATGGCTCTGCGTGAGTAGGAGATGGGTGCTTGGAAATCTTCAAGCGTCCTGGCAGTAGGTTTCTTCTGAGGCAGAGAGCTTCCTGCTGGGGCACGGAGCCTGGTGGTTTGGGGACTGGGGAAGGGGCAGTAGTCGGTTCAACAGAGCGTGGATAGAGATTCAAGGCCTCCTTTCTCTCCGTGTTTCTACAGTTGCAGCGGGAGGGGGTGGCTGCGGTGGATTGTAGGGGAGGAAAAGCGATGCCGCGTCCTTGCGGACTGAAGGGCTAGGTTTGTTTTTTCCCTCTTTGCTGGGTTCGGTAGCAAGCGATAAGAAGTCAGTCGTCCCGGTGTCCTCCCGTCTGGGGATGGAACGAAAAGGAGAACAGCGAGCTCGGGAGCTTGGTCGAAGCGAGGCGAGAACCGTCCGGCTGGGAGCGGAGCAGCCATCGCTGTCACGGAGATAAGTGTCGGGTCTGGAAATCTCTCGGCTTACGGCCCGCTCGGTTCTAGGAAGGGAAGTCACGTTTTCTGAGACAGCGAGTCCGAGCGGAGGTTTCCGAGGTGCTGCCTTGGTTGTGGGAGAAAGAGGTCTCCCGTTTGTCAGTGGTGCTGGTTTCTGTGGACCACGGTGTCCTTCTCAGCAGACGCTCGGCTCGAGGAGGGAGACGCAAGGTGGTAAGGTTTCTGGCTGCCTCTCGTGTGTTTCTCTCTTGTTGCTCTCCCGTATTGGCCAATACGTTCTGTCTGTCTGTTTCTGTCTGTGTCTCTGTCCTTGTTCTGCTTCTGCCGTGTCCTTCTATGGGACACTTGCAGGCATTCCAGGTGAGCATCTCCACGGGTTAAGGGCTCCGGAGCCAACGGGAATCATGCAGGTACGCAAGGTAGAGCAAGGGAAAGTGGTGGTGCATCAGGGGTGACTGACTCAGTGTTCTTGTAGCGGTCCCGATAGAGAGGGGAGGGAGGGGCAAGGTCTAAAGGATAGAAGTCCCGCAGCCAGAGACCTTAGTGACTGAGAGCTCACGCTGGGGTTTTTCTTCCGTGCTTGCAGACGAATCGGCGCGGGGCCGTGTCCGGAGAAGAGACCGTCCGAGATGGACTGGAGCTGCCTGGACGTGATTTTTGGGACACAGGAGGGGTTCTTAGCGTTCGGCCTTCCCATGGCTCAGCGTGAGTAGGAGATGGGTGCTTTGAAATCTTCAAGCGTCCTGGCAGTAGGTTTCTTCTGAGGCAGAGAGCTTCCTGCTGGGGCACGGAGCCTGGTGGCTTGGGGACTGGGGAAGGGGCAGTAGTCGGTTCAACAGAGCGTGGATAGAGATTCAAGGCCTCCTTTCTCTCCGTGTTTCTACAGTTGCAGCGGGAGGGGGTGGCTGCGGTGGGTTATAGGGGAGGAAAAGCGATGCCGCGTCCTTGCGGACTGAAGGGCTAGGTTTGTTTTTTCCCTCTTTGCTGGGTTCGGTAGCAAGCGATAAGAAGTCAGTCGTCCCGGTGTCCTCCCGTCTGGGGATGGAACGAAAAGGAGAACAGCGAGCTCGGGAGCTTGGTCGAAGCGAGGCGAGAACCGTCCGGCTGGGAGCGGAGCAGCCATCGCTGTCACGGAGATAAGTGTCGGGTCTGGAAATCTCTCGGCTTACGGCCCACTCGGGTCTAGGAAGGGAAGTCACGTTTGTTTAGACAGCGAGTCCGAGCGGAGGTTCCCGAGGTGCTTCCTTGGTTGCTCCTGTTTGTCAGGGCTTCCGTTTGTCACGGGTGCTGGTTTCTCTGGAACACGGTGTCCTTTTCAGCAGACGCATGGCTCGAGGAGGAAGACGCAAGGTGGTAAGGTTTCTGGCTGCCTCTCATGTGTTTCTCTCTTGTTGCTCTCTCGTATTGGCCAATACGTCCTGTCTGTCTGTTTCTGACTGTGTCTTTGTCCTTGCTCTGCTTCTGCCGTGTCCTTGTACAGCACACTTGCAGGCATTCCAGGGAGCATCTCCAAGGGTTAAGGGCTCAGGAGCCAACGGGAATTCTGCAGGTACGCCAGTCGCGCAAGGGAGAGCGGTGGTGCATCATGGCTGACTGACTCAGTGTTCTTGTAGAGGACCCAATACATAGGCGAGAGGGGGTGAAAAGACTAAAGGATAGCATTCCCACAGCCACAGACCTTAGCGAGTGAGAGCTAACGCTGGGCTTTTTTGGCCACCCTTGCAGAGGAATCAGTACGTGGCCGTGGGCGGAGAATAAATCGTCCGAGATGTACTTGAGCTGCCTGGACGTGATTCTCCGAACACATGACGGGTCCTCAGCATTCGGCCTTCCCATGGCTCTGTGTGAGTAAGAGGTGCGTGCTTTGAAATCTTCAAGCGTCCTGGCAGTATGTTTCTTCTGAGGCAGAGAGCTTCCTGCTGGGACACGGAGCCTGGTGGCTTGGGGACTGGTGAAGGGGCAGTAGGCGGTTCAACAGAGCGTGGATAGATATTCAAGGCCTCCGTTCTCTCCGCGTTCCTGGAGTGGCAGCGGGAGGGGGTGGCCGATGGTGGGAGGCAGCGGTGCGATGGTGGGAGGAGAAGCGATGCCGCGTCCTTGCGGACTGAAAAGCTAAGTTGTTGTTTGTTTTTTCCCCTCTGCTGTGTTCGGTAGCGAGCGATAAGAAGTCAACCCTCCCGGTGTCCTCTCGTCTGGGGATGGAACGGAAAAGAGAACAGCGAGCTCGGGAGCTTGGTCGAAGCGAGGCGAGAACCGTCTGGCTGGGGGAGCGGAGCAGCCATCGCTGACCGGGAGATAAGTGTCGGGTCTGGAAATCTCTCGGCTTACGGCCCACTCGGGTCTAGGAAGGGAAGTCACGTTTGCTGAGACAGCGAGTCCGAGCGGAGGTTCCACTCCCGCAGTACATTTCAACATCCCCCTCACACAAGCTGCTCCCCCACCAGTGCTCTTCCCTAGCCCATACCCCCTAGTCCTGGTGTCCCTCAGTTTCCCTTCTTCTCTCCACAGACTCAGAGCAACCTGCAACCCCAGAGCATCCCTCCCTTCACGGGGCCCATCAGCCCCTCTTTTTCCTCCCTAGAACACTTCCCCATCCCGCAGTCTATCCCTATCCCTACCTTTCCCCCGTCTATAGGACCCTTAAACCCCGTTTCTTTCCTTCCCAACCCACAGTCCCTCCCCCCACACTCGCATCCCGCCTGCCATGTGACCCCCATCACTACCTTGCCCCCAGGCCTCCTTCCACACGTAAGGACTCCCTCAACCACTCTCCTCTTCCTCCTCAACAAGCCCCCATCCCAAGCCATCCCACACTCCAGACCCTTCCAATCCATGCTCCCATCCATTGGGTCCCACCCCCCTTCTCTTCCTTTCTACACCCACATCCCATAGCAACCTGCACTCCTAACGCTGCCCTTCCTCCATCCATGCCTACACCCATACACGGTATGCGTGCTTTAGTTTGTTTTGATAAACAACAGCAATCTCTCAACTGTAAAAGCTAGATTTTAATTAAACAAATGTAGTTTGTGTAATTTCTAACAGCAGGAGGGGAGCAGGAGAAGTTGTGCGTATGTTACTCCTCATTGAGGGGATGGGCAAACGTATGAGCTTGCATTGTAGTGATTTCTCTCCCGCGTCAGATAATATTATTTTGGGTGTACTTTCCGGAGGGGAACTGCAATTGAGTGCTGGACGATTTTCTAGCTAAGCCTTACGGTATAGAGCTGTTTGCAGACTCTGTGTTTCTACACTTGGTGCTTCCCAACCTGTGTGGGCTCCCAGAGGCCAGAGAGCCTAAGTCAGCAAAACAGGGAGAGGCAGCCAAGGCTAGTGGAGCAAGTAGTCTCAGTGAAATCCCAGCACATCCGGTGGCATCCCAGAAGGAGGACCAAACCCATCAGAAGCTGGGCCTTTGAAAAAAGGTCTCTCCATGTACTGGGTAAGCTTGGAGGCCTCTCAAGGCGTACCTGCTCCCGGCAATGCACTTACTGCGTTACAGAAATGCTAACAGTGACACTCAGTGAATGGGATATTAATCGTATACACGACTATACGCTAACTGATCAGCCTGGGCTTATCGGTTAATCCTGACAACTACACACACTTCCCTCCCCCTTGCTGTCTCTAATACAGAGTCAGCAAGGGCTGGGGGGAGGTGAGAGCCTGTGCGCGTGGGGAGCTGGCTTTTAAGTCATCGCCCCAGAAGCACCAGATCCCGCGGAGCTACGTGCTCCGTATCCATGGGTGCACTTCTGATACTGATAAGAACATAAGAATGGCTATACTGGGTCAGACCAAAGGGCCATCTAGCCCAGTAGCCTGTCTGCCAACAGTGGCCAGTGCCAGGTGCCCCAGAGGGGGTGGACCGAAGACAGTGATCAAGCAATTTGTCTCCTGCCATCCTTCTCCAGCCTCTGACAAACAGAGGCCAGGGGCACCATTTCTTCCTTCCCCCAGGCTAATAACCTTTTATGGACCTAACCTCCATGAATTTATCTAGTTGTTTTTTAAACTCTGTTATAGTCCTAGCCTTCACAGCATCCTCTGGCAAGGAGTTCCACAGGTTGACTGTGCGCTGTGTGAAGACCTTTCTTGTATTAGGTTTAAGCCTGCTACCCATTAATTTCATTTGGTGTCCTCTAGTTCTTATATTATGGGAACAGGTAAAGAACTTTTCTATATTCACCCTCTCCACACCACTCATGATTTTATAGACCTCTGTCATATCCCCCCTCAGTCTCCTCTTTTCTAAGCTGAAAAGTCCCAGTCTCTTTAGCCTCTCTTCATATGGGACCTGCTCCAAACCCCTAATCATTGTAGTTGCCCTTTTCTGAACCCTTTCCGAGGCCAAAATATCTTTTTTGAGGTGAGGAGACCACATCTGTACACAGTACTGAAGATATGGCGTATCATAGTTTGATACTTCCCCTCCTCCTCCTTCCCCTGGCTTCCCCCTTCCAGCTCCCTCCTCCCAGGTTTCCACCTCCCCTCTCTCTTCCCCTCTCCCACCACCTTTTACCAGTCTCCCCAGAGGTTAATCCCCACCCCTCAGTTTTCAAAAATAGAAACTCTCTTTATTTAACAACACACGTGTCATTTATTTTTTACATCAGGAAGGGGGCTAGGGAAGGGTAAGTGGAAGGAGGTTAGGGAGGAATGGGGCATGAGCCCCTGATGGGGAGGACTGGGGTGGCTCTGCGGGCTCCTCGGGATGGAAGCTCTCCTGCAGGGCCTCCTGGATCCTGACAGCCTCCCAATTGATCCCCTTGGATGGCAGCCTGCGGCAAGTGCAGCCGGGCTGATGGCCAAGTGCTTTGATGTGCCGAGTGTGGGCACTCCAAGACAGGACTGCTTTGCTGTCCCTTATCGAGGTAGACAAGCAAGTGGGGAACCCTGAGAACTGTCTGTCCGGGGTGGGGGTCGGGTTCCTTTAAACACAACCCTCGGCTAGACGGAGGCAGCAGCTCCACACTCTAAGTCCTAACCTGATGCCCTGCAGGCACTGGTTCTGGCCAGCCTTAACTTCGGTTCAGGGTCCACTCAATGTGGATACGCTATTTCCAATTAGCAAAATGCTAATTCGAATTAGTTTTTAGGTCTAGATGCACTAATTCGAATTAGCTTAGGGTATGTCTACACTGCAGCACTAATTTGAACTAAGGGTGTGTCTACACTGTACCATTTTTCTGGAATAAGGGACATTATTCTGGCAGAACAACAGTAGCATCCACACAGCAATTGCATTATTTCAAAAGAAAATGGAAACAATTGAAACAATGGAGGGCTTATTCCTCATGGAATGAGGTTTATCAGTGTCGGAAAAACTTGTTTGATCAAGAGCGTGTTGGGCTGGGGGCCGTTAAGGACCCCCTCACCCACCCTACTCTTCCTCCCTATGTGTTGAAAGATGACTGGGGAGAAGGTAGGGTGAGGGTTGAGGTGAGCTGGGAAGGTGGCTGTGACGGACCGGGCCAGGTCTTGGCACAGCTGAGGGCGTCCGCTCAGGGCGAATTGCTCAAAACTCGGGGCTCCTTACAGCCCCAGACTGGAAGCCTTTCCCAAATAGGCCATAAACCGGTCACACTGAGTGCTTTAGCTGCCAATCTGGCCAGCCAGAAGCCTCAGGAGCAAAACCCCTCAGACACCCCAGCTCTCCCTGTGCCACAATTAGCCCCGGGCCTGCACACAGGTGAGGGGGTTGTAGAACCCAATCTCACCTTCCCCGAACGGGTCTTTCCAGTCCCAAAGAACCAGCCACAAATCCCCGGTCAGTTTACACTTTGGATCTTACCCACAAGATCACGCAGGGCCAATCCTTTAGAATCTAAAGGTTTATTAATAGAAGAAAGAAAAGCATGGATTGATATTTTGGGATTCTTGGGTCTATGGAAATAGCCAAACATTACAGCTACAATGTAATGCTTGGCTATGTTCACACTGGGGAATTATTTCAAATAAGGTATTTTGGGGGTTAAAGTATTTGAAAATATTTTTCAAAATAGTGTGTTCCCACAACAGGGAAGCATCAACATTTGTGAGAGGTAGGCTCCCTTAGTAAGGACATGCTACTTTGTAATGGGGAAATGCTAAAACAAGTGTGTAGTGTAGACATACTTTATGCTATTCTGAAATTGAGTCATTCTATTTCGGAATACAAGGCTTCTCAGATATTTTGGCTGGTTTTAATTACTCTGAGGCAGGCTTCCCTAAAGTGGCTGTGCTACCTTGACTTAGAGCCCCAGGAAACACTAGAGCGTAATTACTTTAATGGCCCTAGGAAGGAGCTATTTGTAAATAGCGACAGTGGAGCACACACAATATTGCTATTTAAAAAGAGCAATTTCTACAATGGCATTATTCTGGAACAATAAACTCTCATGTCACAAAAAATAAGAAGCCTGTTATTCTGAAATACATCACTTAAGAAAAGTGATAACGTGAGCATCCACAAGGCAAGCCCGTTATTTCGAACGTCTTATAGAGGTGCTGTTAGTTACTCCCCAGTGCTTCCCGGGACTCCATTGGGAGTGACTGCGGGGAGTACGTACTTTGTAAGGCTTGTGCTGTGGAACATTTCCATTGAAATACCATTTCCTGTGTGACATGGAATCAGTGTCTATGCTCAGAGGCTCTTAGTTCGGAATGGGGCATTTCTACCCTAAGGACAATCTTTTTTATTTGGAAATAACGGCCCTTAGCAGAGCAACAGTGCCGCTCGGTGGTCATTGCAGGTAATGCACGTGTAATTCCATCGCCCCCAGCTGCTGTCCCTCCTCCGCACCCCACGTGGCCCCAGTCTTGCCCTTTTACAGCAGGCAAAGTAAGAAGCTCGTTATTTCCAGGCTCTGCGCAGCCCTCTCCCCTGCTGCCCACGGCCCCCTCATCCCGCACTCCAGGCTCCGCGCAGCCCTCTCCCCTGCTGCCCACGGCCCCCTCATCCCGCACACCAGCCTCCGCGCAGCCCTCTCCCCTCCTGCCCCCGGTCCCCTCATCCCGCACTCCAGGCTCCGCGCAGCCCTCTCCCCTCCTGCCCACGGCCCCCTCATCCTGCACTCCAGGCTCCGCGCAGCCCTCTCCCCTCCTGCCCCCGGCTCCCTCATCCCGCACTCCAGGCTCCGCGCAGCCCTCTCCCCTCCTGCCCACGGCCCCCTCATCCCACACTCCAGGCTCCGTGCAGCCCTCTCCCCTCCTGCTTCCTCACCCCAGCCTGCACCCCGTCCATACTCTTATCCCGGGGCCCTTCCTCACCCCAGCCTGCACCCCCCCGTCCATATTCTTATCCCGGGGCCCTTCCTCTCCCCAGCCTGCACCCCCATCCATATTCTTATCCTGGGGCCCTTCCTCACCCCAGTCTGCACCCCCATTCATGGGAGACATCAGTCCACCTTTTCCCTGCACCACATTCAGTAAAGTGTCTGATCAGGGTATGAGAGCAGCCCTGAGCCTTTGTCTCCACTCAGCAGGTTGCACCAAACAGGATATGTGGATGGTCCTGGGCTCTGTACAGCACTCCAGACTGACCCCTGGGCACGGCTTCTGGGTCCTAGCCCTTTGCTGTCACTCCTGCCCGAGGGCTTTGCTGGCTCCAGACTGGGTAACAGCTGGGAAACTGGCTGGGCAGGGGGCTAATGACAGGGAGCAGAAGTCTTCCCAATCAGCATTGAGACTTGATGGGAGGCTGAGGTCACAGCAGATGTCCTAAAGGATGGGCCAGCTCGCCATCTGAGGGGATCAGTCTCCGAGCAATTCCAGCCCTGCCTCTTTGGGAGAGCCTCCCACAAAGCCATAAGGCGGGGTCTCTGAGGTTGCCCCCACCTTGCACCTCTGTCCCGTGTGTCTGATGTCAGGATCTCTCTACGAGGTCACCGCCTCCCCATCGCCTTTCCCCAATAGCCTGAGATTCTACAACAGGCCTTTGAGATGTCATCGCCCCCCCCCCACCCCAACCGTCTCCTGCAAGGATGGCGTTCTGCCCCTAGTCCGCCCCTGCCCCTCGGGACACACTGACTGATAAGAATACAGTACTCTCAGATAGACATGGAAAGGGGTAACGGGTTAATGAGCGCTAGAGCAATTCCACCCACCGGATCCTGCTCAACCTTAACTTAGTGATTTCTATGCCTAGAGCTCAGGTGGATCAGACAGAACAGGCTCCAAACCTCTCTGCGGCTCTTACCTTCTGAACAGGTAACATCAACTCCGTGGGTAGGGAAGGAGAAAACTCTGACGAGATTCCTCCTCGTGCTCCCATAATTAATCCTAATTCTTTCTCTGCCCTCGACGAGAGACCTTGAGAAGGAGCCTTGCTGCTGCAAAGCCATTAGAATCTCTGAGCTTGTCCCTGCCTTGCACCTCTCTTCTGATTGGCTGATGTCAGGTTAGGGTCTCTCTGTGAGGTCACCACCGACCTATCACTATCTCCCAGTAGGCTGAGATCCTGCAACAGGCCTTTGTGATGTCACTACCCCCCTTCCATCCCCTGCAACGCTGGTTTCCTGGCGCTGGTGAGCCTCTTTGGATGTGTGAGTGGGATGATGAAGGGCAGTGGTCTCCAACCTTTTTACACCCAAGATCACTTTTTAAATGACAGAACAAGCCAAGATCTACCGTCTTGCCCCTTCCTTGAAGCCTTGCCCTCTCTATTCTCCTCCTCTCCATCACTTGCTATCCCCAACCCTTATACTGCTGCTTTTTTTTTTTTTCAATTCTTCTGTAGGAAGAGGTTTTTCCAACATTTGGCCTGTCTAGACTGGACCAAATGTCAGAAAAAACCCTTCTTTTGGAAGCTCCCTTATTCCTCGTGGAAAGAGGAATATAGGGGTGACCAAAAGAGCATGTTTGCTCTTCCACTAAAAAAAGCAGAAGAACAAATGCATCCCTGGATGCAGAAGAGTTTTTCTGGGATATTTCCAGAATCCTGAAAAACTCCTGGGCTGTGTCTAGACTGGCAAATTTTTCCGCAAAATCATCTGCTTTTGAGGAAAAACTTGCCAGCTGTCTACACTGGCTGCTTGAATTTCCGCAAGAACACTGACGATCTCATGTAAGATCGTCAGTGTTCTTGCGGAAATACTGTGCTGCTCCCGTTCGGGCAAACGCCCTCTTGCACAAATCATTTGCGCAAGAGGGCCAGTGTAGACAGCACAGTACTGTTTTGCGCAAAAAAGCCCCGATGGCTAAGATGGCGATTGGGGCTTTTTTGCGCAAAACCACGTCTAGATTGGCCACGGACACTTTTCTGCAAAAAGTGCTTTTTCGGAAAAGCGTCCTGCCAATCTAGACGCGCTTTTCCGAAAATGCTTTTAACGGAAAACTCTTCCGTTAAAAGCATTTCTGGAAAATCATGCCAGTGTAGACGTAGCCCTGCAGTCTAGCCGTACACTTGCTGGGTTGAGACAGGATGTGTAGGATTTGGGTGTGGGAAGGGGTTAGAGGTGCAAGCTCTGGGAGGAAATCTGGACGCAGGAGGAGGTGGAGAAGGGGACGCTGGCTCGGGGAGGGGGCTCTAGGCCGGGCGGTGTTGGGGTCAGATGGAGGGTTGGGGTACTAAGCAAGCTACAGGCTTGTGGATGTGAGGGTTCAGGAATTTGGTTTGGGGTATATGAGGGGCTCAGGGCAGGGGGTTTCAGTGTATGATCGGCTCAGATCTGGGGTCTGGTGGAAGAGGGAGTGCAGGAGTGTTATGATGCTGTGGCCAAATGGGGGCTTGGCCCCAGTTGGGGGGTTGACAGTATTTTATTTAAAAATGAAGCCTGGCCAACAAACACAAAAACTTTCTGCGTTGTCTTTATTTCTGAGAAGGGCAGGGAACCTGGTTTGAGTCAGGGGTCACTGACCCAAGAAAAGTCAGTTGGGGCCACCCAAGTGAGATGCAAAGAAAACCTCCTCCAACACTCCCCCCCCCCCCCGAGCTTCACTAATGTGGCCCCAACTGTGTTGGTGGGAGCAGGGGACATAGTACTGGGAAGGGTGGTAGTGGGTGCTTTGGCAGGGGACAGGGTGCCAGTGGGGACAGAGCTCTGCGGCTGGGGGTAGGGGAGAGGGAACAGGGTGCTGGGAGGACAGAGGACGGTTCTGCACCAGGGGACAGAGTTCTGTGGCTCGGGACAGAGGAGTGGGGACAGAGTTCGGGGAGTGGGGATGGGAATGGGGACAGAGTTCTATGGCAGGAGAGTGGGGACAGAGTTCTGTGGCTGGGGAGAGGGGAGTGGGGACAGGGTGCCAGTGGAGACAGAGAGTCCCCTGCATCTGCCTCCTCCCAGGATTCCTCCCCCTGAGGGAAGCCAGCACGTGCCTCCTCCGGGCCCAACTCCCCTTCCCGCCCCGCGGCGCAGGGAAACCCTCGCGTGACTGCCCTGGGGCGCAGGGAACCCCCTTGCAGCACAGGGAAACCCCCGCACACGCCTGCCCCGGGGCCGAAACCCCCGCGCGCGCCTGCCCCAGGGCCGACTCCTCCCTCCTGCGCCGGTGCAGGGAAGTCACTGTGCTCCTCCTCCGGGGCCGACGCCCCCTCCCACAGTGTGCCCGGCAGAGCAGCCAGTGAACTTCCGGAACCCGCGGAAGTGGCGCTAAGCTGCGGGACTTCCGTCCACCTGCGGGGAGCTGGCACTACCTCCATTTTCGCTGGCGGTAGGTAGTGGGGCTCCTCGGGGGTGGGAGGAAAATGGGGGGGCGGTCTGCGTGCTTCATGATCGACTGGTTGAGACCTCGTGATTGACCTGTTGGTGACCACGGCCCTAACCCTTTGATTGCCAGAATCTGGGATTTGATTGTGGGATCCATCATTGACTGCCTGGATTGTTAATTCCCTCTGAAGTATCGAGCACTAGTCACTGCTGCAAGACAGGATACAAGACTGGAGCAATCATTAGTCTGATCCAGTAGAGCCGTTCTAAGTACCATATGTCTTAAAGCTGCCCCAATGCCAATCTATCCCTGCACACTTCTACCCATGCCTGGGCTTTTTTGTGTGTCTGCTCCTCTTGATGTTGGTGATACTCTGTATGACATTCCCTCCCCCATATAGCCCTTCATCTGGCTGGTGAAGGCCAAAATCTGCATTGACTAAGAGGCTTAAAGGGAACTCTCTCCCTAGAAGCAGCTGATAGGCAGGATGGGAACAATATGGCTGTATCCCCTCTAGCCCACCTGGATGCCATGGCTGGAGCTGAATTGGCTGTCACTTCCACACCCTCCCGTGAAGTGGTCTGGTTTCAGACACCAGTGTGTTAGGGGGATACATTTTTAAAAGGATTGCACAACTGAGGGATGGTGCCAAGACTGTTTTAGGACTGAAAAGCTGTTTGAACAGATGGCTGCACCGAGGTACGGTGGAGATAATGACCAGTAAGAACCTGATAGAAAATGCAGTGGAGAAAGTTTATTGCTCATCCGCCCTGGCAGTCACTTCTCCCCAGTTGGTCCCAATAGGCTATCTCCAAGAGCCTCTGGACAGAAACTCTCAAGGAGCAGCCAAGCACCCTGGCATGGCCACACCCAACTGCAGAAATGTATAGACCAGGTCTGGGCAAAGTACAGCTACAGTTCGGACAATCCAGTATTTTTGCCGCCTGTCTGGTAAAAAAATTCAGAAAATACCGGACACCTAAAATGTCTGGTATTTTCTGATTTTTTGATCTGAGGAAGTGGGTCTGGCCCACGAAAGCTCATCATCTAATAAACCATCTTGTTAGTCTTTAAAGTGCTACATTGTCCTGCATTTTGCTTCTCCAGTAACAGTCTGCGGGGGGAGGTTTTTGCCATTCCAGGCTATGACAAGGGGGTGGCGGAAGAGGAAGTGACATCAGCAGTCTGGATGCCAAGCCTGGGTCGCTAGGGGCTTGGTCTCATTGTGCGTGAGTCACTCCCTGCATGAGCGGTGCATGCCGGGAGTTGTAGTTTTGACAATGCTGGTTCCTCGGGTCCGACGTCACTAGTGTGTTGCAGCCCCCACCCCACCCAGCATGACAGCCCAGCCCTGCCCACAAACTGCATCACAGGCTGGCTCCATCCGACCCCTCCCTTCCTTAGCCAACCCCAGCCCAGCCTGCATCCCAATCCCCCCCTCTTCTCCAGTCCATTTCTAATAACCCCCAGTCCCGCCTGCACCCACATCAGTGTCCTTCCCTCCAGTGCATACTCTTATCCCAGGGGCCCCTCAGTTTCCCTTCCTCTCCACAACACCCAGCCCCACATGCACCCCCAGTCCATGCCCCCATTTGTGGGGTCCATCAGCCCTTTTCCTCCCTACGACATCCCCCAGCTCACCTTAACCTGCACCCTAGCTCTGTCCCTACGTTTCCCCTGTTCGTAGGACTCCCTTGGTCTAATTTGCTTCTTTCCCAACCCACAGTCCCTCCTCCCACGCTCCTATCCTACCAGCCATGGGACCTGTCAGCCTCCCTTATTCATTCTGTTCCTAGCACCCTGAACTTCCCCCCTCAGTCCTCCTCTTCCTCCCGGACATCCTCCAGCCTGCCATATCCTTCCCTAATCTGCCTCTAGTGGATCCCTCCATTCATGGGATCCCTTAACCCCCAACACTCCCCAATTCTTGTTCCCCCTTGCCAAGTTCACCTTCCCTGCCAATGTGGGGTCCTCAAACACTCCTCCACCCTGCCCTTCATCATGGGGCCTCTAAATCACCCCAATCCCTCAGTGCCCTTGTGTACTTAGATCCTTCCACGCAACAGTATAGCCGCCAATACAGGCAGTCCCCGGGTTACGTACAAGATAAGGACTGTAGGTTTGTTCTTACATACAGATTCAACTTAAGTCGGAACTGGCATCCAGATTCAGCTGCTGAATCTGGACACCAGTTCTGACTTACATACAGATTCAACTTAAGAGCCCCAGGCGTCCCCAAGTCAGCTGCTGCTGAAACTGATCAGCAGCTGATTCCAGGAAGCCCAGGGCAGAGCAACTCTGCCTCGGGCTTCCTGTAGTCAGCCGCTGGTCAGTTTCAGCAGCGGCTAACTTGGGGACGCCTGGGGCAGAGCAGCTCTGGTGCTGCTGGGTTGGTCCAGTAGCGTGGCCGCACCTCGGCGCTACTGGACCAACCCAGCAGCACCCCAGCTGCTCTGCCCCAGGCGTCCTGATTCAGCCGCTGCTGAAACTGATCAGCAGCGGCTGAATCAGGACTCCTGGGGCTGAGCAGCTGGGGTGCTGCCGGGTTGGTCCAGTAGCGCCAAGGAGCGGTGCTGCGGGACCAACCGGCAGCGTCCCACCTGCTCTACCACAGGCCCCGGGCTTTGCTCCACATCTCCCTGGTCTGCTGGGGGGGGGCACTAGCTGCGTCCCCCCCCCAGCAGACCAGGGAGACGCGGAGCAAAGCGGCGGAGGACCCGGGCCGGACCGCGGCGCTTCCAGATCAGCTGGGAGCGCCGCGGGTCCGGCCCCGGGTCCTCCGCCGCTTTGCTCCCCGTGAGAAAATCCCCGTTCGACATAAGTCGGATCCGCGTAACTCGGGGACTGCCTGTATCATAAATTCAAGATAGACATATTGATGTGGGGAACCTAAATTGCTTATTGAATGTCTCCATTGTTCAGCCCAGCTAAGACTCTCCCCTTTCCTGTCCTGCTGTCTCCCTCCACAGAACAGGGGGGAGTTTGCTTGGCATGCATTCCCCACAGAGGTGGTCTCAGGAACCACAAAAAAGTAGGGCACACCTGGCAGTAGATTTTTTCACAGGCCATGAGCTTCTTTTATGGCATGGGGCCCTGTGGCATTGAGGCTGGGAAAGGGACAGTAGTCTACTCTGTAGAGTCACTGTTTTGGATACCGGCTCAATGTAGTCTACTCTAGCGTTACTAATTTGGATACCTTTCTACTCTAGCTGTATTCCTGCAGTGGCCATGAAAGGGCATGGCTGGTGGTAGGAGTCTGTGATATCTTATATGCGAGAAGAAGAGGTTATGCACCATTGCTGACTGAGCTGCTAACTTGTTTGTTCTTTCCCCCTTGTGCTGACTTCAATATCAAGGCATAAGAAGTCAGCCATTCGAGTCTCTTCCCATCACGCAAGGAAAGACAGCACGAATGAGAGCAGTAAGGTTGGGAGAATGATGAATGGGAGGCAAGAACTGTCCAGTTGAGAGCAGAGCTACCACCGCTGTCACTGAGATAAGTGTTTAATTTAGAGAAATCTGAGCTTATGGCCCACCTGGATGCAGGTAGTGACGTGCTGTTTGCTTAGGAAGCCAGCCCTAGCTGTGGTTCCCGACTAGCAACTTTGGTTATGAGAGAAACGGGGTTTCCATTTGTAGGTGCTGCTCATTTCTTTGGGGAACAGTGTGTCCACCTTAGCAGAGACCTGGATTGAGGATGATGATGCTCAGTGGTGAGTTGTTTGCCTTCCTCCCACGTGTTTCTCTCTCCTCGTTCTGTTGTGTTGGCCAGCAAGTTCTGTCTGTCTGTCTCTGTCTGTGTCTTTGTCCTTGCTCTGCTTCTGCCGTGTCCTTGTACGGCACACTTGCAGGCATTCCAGGTGAGCATCTCCACGGGTTAAGGGCTCAGGAGCCAACGGGAATTCTGCAGGTACGCCAGTCGCGCAAGGGAGAGCGGTGGTGCGTCATGGCTGACTGACTCAGTGTTATTGTAGAGGGCCCTATACATAGGCGAGGGGGGGAGGAAGGGCTAAAGGATAGAATTCCCACAGCCACAGACCTTAGTGAGTGAGAGGTCTCTTCAATCACGCCGCTCTCGGGTCTCGCTGCAGGGAGGGATTCTGGCGCCGCTCTCTGGTCGTGCAGCTTGGGGGTGTCTCTAGCGCCGCTCTCGGGTCTCGCTGCTGGGGGGGGAGGGGTCTTTGGGGCCACTCTCAGGTCGTGCTTGCAGATGATACCAAACTGGGTGGGGTTGCGACTTCTTTGGAGGATAGGGACATAATTCAAAATGACCTTAGCAAGTTAGAGAAATGGTCAGAGGTAAACAGGATGAGGTTTAATAAAGAGAAATGCAAAGTGCTCCACTTAGGAAGGAACAATCAGTTCCATACATACAAGATGGGAAGCGACTGTCTAGGAAGGAGCATGGTGGAAAGGGATCTAGGGGTCATAGTGGACCACTAGTTGAATATGAGTCAACAGTGTGATGCTGTTGCAAAAAAACCAAATATGGTTCTAGGTTGTATCAACAGGTGTGTTGTAAGCAAAACTCGTGAAGTCATTCTGCCGCTCTACTCTGCACTAGTTAGGCCTCAGCTGGAGTACTGTGTCCAGTTCTGGGCGCCACATTTCAAGAAAGATGTGGAGAAATTGGAAAGGGTACAGAGAAGAGCGACAAGAATGATTAAAGGTCTAGAGAACATGACCTATGAAGCCAGGCTTCATGAACTGGGTTTGTTTAGTTTGGAAAAAAGAAGATTAAGGGGGGACATGATAGCGGTTTTCAAATATCTAAAAGGGTGTCACAAGGAGGAAGGAGAAAATTTGTTCCTCTTGGTTTCTGAGGACAGGCCAAGGAGTAATGGGCTTAAAGTGCAGCAGGGGAGGTTTAGATTGGACATTAGGAAAAAATTCCTAACTGTCAGGGTGGTCAAATATTGGAATAAATTGCCAAGGGAGGTGGTGGAATCTCCCTCTCTGGAGATATTTAAGAACAGGTTAGATAGACATCTGTCAGGGATGGTGTAGACGGAGCTTGGTCCTGCCTTGAGGGCGGGGGGCTGGACTCGATGACCTCTCGAGGTCCCTTCCAGTCCTATTATTCTATGATTCTATGAGGGAGTCTGGCGCCTCTCTCGAGTCGTGCTGCTGGGCGCTGTCTCTGGCGCCTCTCACGGGTCGTGCTGCTGGGGGGGGTCTCTGGTGCCGCTCTCGGGTCGCGCTGCTGGGGGGTCTCTGGCGCCTCTCTCGGGTTGCGCTGCTGGGGGGGTCTCTGGCGCCTCTCTCGGGTTGCGCTGCTGGGGGGGGTCTCTGGTGCCGCTCTCGGGTCGCGCTGCTGGGGGGGGTCTCTGGTGCCGCTCTCGGGTCATGCTGCTGGGCGCCGTCTCTGGCGCCTCGCTGGGGTGATGCTGCTGGGGGGGGTCTCTGGCGCCTCTATCGAGTCCTGCTGCTGGGGGGGGGTCTCTGGCTCCGCTATCCGGTCGTGCTGCCGGCGGGGGTCTCCGTCACCACTCTCGGGTCGTGCTGCTGCGGGGAATCTCTGGCGCCGCTCTCGAGTCACGCTGCTGGGGGGGGTCTCCGGCGTCGCTCTCGAGTCGCGCTGCTGGGGGGGTCTCCGGCGCCTCCTTGGGATCATGCTGCTGGGGGGGTCTCTGGCTCCGCTCTCGGTAGTGGTGCTGGGGGTGGGGTCACTGTCTCCACTCTCGGGTCGCGCTGCTGGGGGGAGGTCTCTGGCGCCGCTCTCGGGTCGCGCTGCAGAGGGGGGGTGTCACTGGCCCCGCTATCAGGTGATGCTGCTGCGGGGGGTCTCTGGCACCTCTCTCGGGTTTTGCTGCTGGATAGGTGTCTGGGACCACTCTCGGGTCGCGCTGCTGTGGGGGGGGTCTCTGGCGCCGCTCTCGGGTGATGCTGTTCGGGGAGGTCTCTGGCGCCGCTCTCCGGTAGCGGTGCTGGGGGTGGGGTTTCTGTCTCCACTCTCAGGTAATGCTTCTGGGGGGGTCTCTGGCGCCAGTCTCGGGTCGCGCTCCTTGGAGGTGGGGTCTCTGTCGCCACTTTCAGCTCATGCTGCTGGGGGGGGGCCTCTGGTGCCGCTTTCGGGTGATGCTGCTGGGCGGGGTCTCTGGCACCGTTTTCGGGTCACTCTGCTGGGGGGGGTCTCTGGTGCCGCCCTCGGGACTTGCTGCTCGGGGGTCTCTGGCGCCGCCCTCAGGTCGCAATGCTGGGGGGGTTCTTTCGCTTTGCTCTCCGGTCGCGCTGCTGGGGGGGGACTTTGCAAGCGGGGCCGGGTACTAAAGGCACCAAGCAGCTGGCGGAATCACTGAGAACAAGGGTCATGGGGTCGGGGGTTGGTTGAGACCCTTTGGACCAGAGGCAGGGGGTCCAGGCTGCCAAATGTGTCGCGGAGAACCTCCATCTATCGGACGCGGCTTCCTCTCCGCGCTTGCAGAACCGAGCAGCTAAAAGTGTTAGAAGCCAAATCAGAGCGGCTCGTGTGTGTGTCAGAGCCAATTGTGACGGCAGCTGTTTGTGACGTCACACCGGCCCCGGGACTGCGGCGTCATCGCGTAGCCGCTGAGAATTCAGGAGTCCATCGGCTGCTCTGTGAACCGACATGGACCGGCCTCAGCCCCACCAGGTCTGCTTTCCCTGGCTCTCCCCCCCGTGCCTCAGTTTCCTCCTCTGCAATCACCTCATCCCCTCCCCTGGACCTGGCACCTGCCTCTCGCTCCCCAGTGGGGCCCAGGCTGCGCTTCAGCCCGGCCGGCCACTGCCGCCCGTCACCCGCAGGACCAGCCGCGGCCCCGCCCCCTAAACTGCGCCGTGGCCGGTGGTCCTGCCCAGCTCCAACCAGTCAATCTTAACGGACTGCTCTGTCAGCAAATGGGCTGTGATTAAAGGGCGCGTCCTTTATCTGAGGCGACCAATAAGCTGACCCGGGAATGATCTTAAAGGACACCTTTTGGTTGCACTGGCACCTGACGCCGCCTTCAGCCCTTTGTTGCTGCATTCTCAGGCTGGCACCTCTCAGAACCATTCATTCATCGTCCAAGCACTCTCTCTCTTACGTACATTCCCTAATGAATGTTTCCCATACAGTATTTTGCATAATAATACAAGAGTTGTAGTTACAAAAAGTTACAAAAGTTTCTGGGTGGCATTTCTTAAAACATTCTCTCTCTGAGCGCTGAGTTAGTTACTGTTATAGTTACAATGCTTCACTTTGCGATTAGGGTTAAGTGCTTCACAATGCTTTGAAGAGAACGGTTGTCAATTGTGTAACAATAAGTTTGAGCCTGCCCTGGCGCACAGCGAGGGGAGCTGTTTCTGGCTACATAGTAGTATATTTTTAACAGTTTGAAGTTACATGACCTAATATTACATTCCTAACCAATTATATTCTAGAGGGGCAAAAATGTTTAGATTTATAATTAAACAATCCTAACAAATAATAATAATAATAATAATAATAAATCTAAACACTTCTCAATCTTGATAACACTAAATCTAAACACTTTCACAAGAATAAATCTAAACACTTCTCTGCTTCTTCTACTTAACAAACTTCTCCTCCTTAGACTTTTAGTTGTGGGGAACAAATTCTGGGGCGTCACTTCCACTTGGGGAATCATGTTTCATACTTGACTATGTTATCCCTACACTAAGGCTGGCCGAGAGACTGTCCCGGACTGATCGTAACAGACTGTTCTGTCCGCGAATGGGCTGAGAGTAAAGGGCGTGTTCGGAATCTGTGGCGCCCAATCTGAGGCTGTCCGAGGTGACTCTTAACGGACTGCTCCGTGCGCCAATGGGCGGTGACTAAAGGCGTGTTCTGGGGCTGCTGGCGGCCAATAGGTTGTCCGGGGTGGATTATAACAGACTGTTCTGTCCGCGAATGGGCTGTGACTAAGGGGCGTGTTCTGAATCAGAGGCACCCAATAGGCTGACCCGGCTGCATCTTAACGGACAGCTCTGTCTGCGAATGCGGTGTGACTAGGGGGAACGACCTGCCACTGCTCTCGACCAATAGGCTGTCCGGGGTGGATCTTAATGGACTGCTCTGTCCTCGAATTGTCTGTGACTTAGGGGTGGTTCCTGGCTGTGTGCCAGCCAATGGGCTTTCGGAAGACAGCCTTGGCGGAGGATAGTGTCGCCCAATGGGCTGTCAGCAAAGGGGATCCTGCCTCTGGTTCGGCCAATGGGCTGCCGCAGGGGGGCGTTGTCTGACTGGGCGGCCGGCGCCGCCATGACAGGAAGGTCCGAGGAGCGCGCGGGGGCGCGAGCGAATCCTGGGTCCGAGTGCGAAGCTCCCCGCCCCCAGCCCGCCCCTTGTTGGTGTCTGGCCCGGGGGACGAGGGGGCGCGAGGGAAGGTGGGGGAGCGGGCTGGGGGTGGGGTGTCTGGCCTGGGGGAGAAGGGGGCGCGAGGGAAGGTGGGGGAGCGGGCTGGGGGTGGGGTGTCTGGCCCGGGGGAGGAGGAGGGGGCGCGAGGGAAGATGGGGGAGCGGGCTGGGGGTGGGGTGTCTTGCCCGGGGGAGGAGGGGGCGCGAGGGAAGGTGGGGGAGCGGGCTGGGGGTGGGGTGTCTGGCCCGGGGGAGGAGGAGGGGGCGCGAGGGAAGGTGGGGGAGCGGGCTGGGGGTGGGGTGTCTGGACAGGGGTGAGGTGTAGGAGCAGGCTGGGTGTGAGGGGTCTCAGTGGAGGGTGTGTGTGAGCAGGCTGGGGGCGTGGGGTCTCAGCCTGGGTGAGTGAGGGGCCACTAACTTCTTTCACGGTGCTGCCAGCACCATGGCCCAGGATCAGCCTCCCGCTGCTCCCATTGGCAGGATATTGGCAAATGGGAGTAGCAGAAAAATCCTCCAGGAAGCGGGTCCATGCCCTGCTGTGGGAGGGGGAGGAGGAAGGGAAGCAGCAGTGTGCGGAGCCGATTCTAGCTCCGCTTCTTCCTTGCAAGTTGGATCCGGCAGGGAGCCTTGGGGCTTTTCCCCCACCCCCGCCCTTTCACCTCCCCTGCGGGGGGAGGGGGGGGATAGCCACTCACCGCCCCAGGTTCCAGCACAGCCGCTAGCCTCCGGGTGGGGGAGCGCTCACCGCCCAGTTCCTGCCCAGCCTCAGGAAGGGGCAGGGGCGTGAGCACAGGAGGGAGGGGCGGGGGCACAGGTGGCTCTCCATGGCACTGGCTCTCATTCCCCCCACTTTACTGCTGATAGAGAGGCGCGGCGCGGAGGGTGTGGGGGGCAGACGGAGCCGGTACCTGCACGAAGCTTTCCAGCCAGCTCCCCGCATGTGCCAGCTATCGCAGGCAGCAGTGGCAGGCGGGGTGGGGGTCGCCAGGGCTCACTGCGGACGGAGGCAGCTGCGTGAGATGCCGGGGCAGCGTCAAAGGAAGCAGTCCCTGCTGGGGCGGGGGGCTTCCTGGGAGTGGGGGCTGGGAGCGCACTGGCTGCCGGCCCCACCTCAGGAGACTATCGAATAGTCGTGGAACCGACAGTATTTTGTGCGCTTCCAGGACTATTCACTTCATGGCTGCCTAACGTCCCTTCTTGCCTTGCGGTCAGCGCGGGCTGGGGATTTGGATGGGGAGGGTTTGAAGGGGATATGCTGGTAGGGGTCCTGGATTTCATTTCTGTTGCTATTGGGTTGGAAATAGCAGAGTAAATATGCCTTATCAAGGTAACGTCACAGCCAGATCCCAAGGGAAGTATGGTTCTGAGGCTGGCTAGACCATCGGGTCTGACTTCGGTAGCAGGCAAGTTAGTTGAAACAATAGTAAAGAATAAAATTGTGAGGCATGTAGACGAACCTAGTTTGTTGGACAAAAGTCAACATGGTTTCTGTAAAGGGAAATCATGTCTTATTAATCTATTAGTGTTCTCTGAAGGGGTTAACAAACATGCAGACAAGGGGGATCCAGTAGTAGTTCTTCGCGTAGTGTCCCAGTGGGTGCTCCACTGTAGGTGAAGGGTCGCCCTGAGCCTCAGATCGGAGCTTTGTATAGCAGTTTCCCCTGTTGAGCCACGCATGCCCAGGAGGCGTCTCGAGCCCTTCCCGCCTCCTGAGGTTCCTCACAAGGTTCCTCACCAAAGGCTCTTGTGTCAATTCCATGGCCATGGGAGAAGAGGGAAGGTCCTTTCTTGGATTGAGAACTGGTTAAAAGGCAGGAAACAAAGGGTAGGAAGAAATGGTAAATTTTCAGAATGGAGAGGGGTAACTAGTGGTGTCCCCCAAGGGTCAGTCCTGGGACCAATCCTTTTCAACTTATTCGTAAATGATCTGGAGAAAGGGGTAAGGAGTGAGGTGGTAAAGTTTGCAGATGATACCAAACTGTTCAGGATAGTCAAGACAGAAGCAGACTGTGAGAGACTCCAAAAAGATCTCACCAAACGGAGTGATTGGGCAACAAAATGGCAAATGAAATTTCATGTGGATAAGTGTAAAGTAATGCACATCGGGAAAAATAACCCCAACTATACGTACAGAATGACGGGGGCTACTTTGGCTATGACAAATCAGGAAAGAGATCTTGGAGTTATCGTGGACAGTTCTTTGAAAACTTCCACACGGTGTGCAACGGCGGTCAAAAAGGCAAATAGGATGCTAGGAATTATTAGGAAAGGGATAGAAAATAAGACCCAGAATCTCTTACTGCCCCTGTATAAAACTATGGTACGCCCACATCTTGAATACTGTGTACAGATGTGGTCTCCTCACCTCAAAAAAGATATTTTGGCCTTGGAAAGGGTCCAGAAAAGGGCAACTAAAATGATTAGGGGTTTGGAACGGGTCCCATATGAAGAGAGGTTAACGCGATTGGGACTTTTCAGTTTAGAAAAGAGGAGACCGAGGGGGGATATGAGAGAGGTCTATAAAGTCATGAGTGGTGTGGAGAGGGCAGATAAAGAAAAGTTATTTATTAGTTCCCATAATAGAAGAACTAGAGGACACCAAATGAAATTAACGGGTAACAGGTTTAAAACTAATAAATGAAAGTTCTTCTTCACTCAGCATGTAGTCAACCTGTGGAACTCCTTGCCAGAGGAGGCTGTGAAGGCTAGCACTATAACAGAGTTTAAAGAGAAGCTAGATAATTTCATGGAGGTTAGGTCCATAAATGGCTATGAGCCAGGGGATACAATGGTGTCCTTGGCCTCTGTCTGTCAGAGGCTGGAGAAGGATGGCAGGAGACAAATGGCTTGATCATTGTCTTTGGTCCACCCTCTCCGGGGCACCTGGTGCTGGCCACTGTCGGCAGACAGGCTATTGGGCTAGATGGACCTTTGGTCTGATCCAGTACAGCCGTTCTTACGTAGATGGTATCCTGAGTCCACGAAAGCTCATGATCCTAGCTACATTGTTTGTTAGTCTATAAAGTCCTACCAGACCAGTTGTTGTTGTTGTTGTTGTTTTATTTCCAGATGCTATGAACTAGCATCCCGTGGCTACCTGCCACCTCTTCAGTCATTTCAGCATTTTAGTGTTTAAGACGGTATTATCTAGGGTTATTTTTAGTTACATATGCTTAAGGCTTTTTACGCCTTGTGTCTTTATTTGGCTCGAGTACAGTCTTCGATACAGGCTCATTGCATTATTGCCTTAATTTATAAGCATCACCTAGCAAATACTTAGTCCTGCAGGCACCAGGTATTTCACTTGCGACCCCTCTCCCCCCGGCTGTGAAGAGCGGCAGGGAGGCGGAAGGCAGCTGCCAGAAAGCCGCACAGCGTGGCCGGGACAATGGGGCTCCAGGAGCGTGGCTCAGCTACAGGAGGAGGCAAGGCAGCGGGAGAGTGGGATGCGGAGCAGAAAAGAGGCACAGAGGAGAAAGAGATGGGGGAAAGGAGCCTGCAGGGGGGAGGGTGTTAAGGACTGCATGTGCCATGAAGGAACCCCAGGAGGGCAAGGAGTCTGGTAAGAAGGGAGGGAGGAAGCGACCCAGGGCAGTGAGGGTGGGTGGCCACACAAATTCGTTTAGCATTTTAGGGGGTGGTGGTATCACGAATGTTGAGAACCCCTGCTGTAATCCGTGTTCCAGCAATAACTTAATGAGTTGAACATCACGTTTTTATGTATGTTTTACCCTAGAAATACACAAGCCTTTTACTTTGGAAATAAATCTAAATGCCTGGTGTTCTGTTCATATTCTTTTGCACGGGTGTTGCAGTTTATTCATATTTAAGAGCTTCTGTTTTAATTTATTGCTCACCATTTTAGAGTTAGATGTTATCACTGACTTTTTAGCTGTTCTGTTCCCCGCACTTATCAGCTCAGCGGTATTGCTCGCTGCTGGCTGGTTAGGGGCTAAACTCTCCACACCAGATTTAGTGGTTTTCTCTTGGAATGTCAACGTACAGACGACTACACGATTAACCAATAAGCCTCAAGTTACTGGTCAATCCTGTCGATTACACGCATTCTCCCCTCTTACCCGCTGTCTGTCAGAGGCAGCGAGGAGGGAGGAGGTGTGAGCTGATACCTGTGGGAAGCCAGCTTTTAAGTCAGCTTGTCGCAAGAGGGCGCGGTTGTACCGTTGATCAGCTCCCCACAAGCGTTGGATCGGCCTGTTCCCCCACCTCTGTGCTGCTGCCTCTGATACAGAGGAAGCAGTATGGTGGAAGGAGGCAGGCGGGAGCTGATATGCATGAGCACTGTGTGTGGTGGCTTCATGGACCCACCTGTCAAACCCCTTGCTGCCTCTTCTAGAGGCAAGAGGGGGAGACAGGAGCTGGTGCTGGCTTCGCAGAGCTGCCTGCCTGCCTGCCTGCCCACGCTGCTGCCTGTGCCTGAGGAGTGTGCAGAGAGGGGGCATGACAGTCAGACGGGGCCATGGCAGTGCGTTCCTGCATGGAAGCATTTGGCGCGGCGTGTGGCTTTTGCAGGGGCACGTGTTCGTGACGTATTCCAGTCAGACGGTGTCCTGGCTGCAGTGCCAGGCGGATCCTAGGGTCCCACTCCTGGAGAGCAACACCCCTCCCCTCCCCAGCCAGAGCCTGCAATGGCCCAGACAATCTGAGAGGGCCAGAGGGAAGAGGCAGGCGGGACAGGGACTCGGGCTCAGGGCCCCACCCGTGACTGCAGCGGGAGCTGGCAGACACTGAGATGGACACGCGCCCTCTCAGGGGGTCTCTTGTTTTGACAGTTCACACCTGGCAAACCCACTCGGTCTCCCATGATGCACTGATGTGGGCGGGGGGATTGTAACTCCTTGGCGCGTTCTGGCACGAGGCAGGAGCTGTGCGTCTCACATCCCTCGCGGGGCAACAAACAGCAGTCACGTGGGCGCTGTGAGCTCTCACAATGTAGCGTCGTGCCGGCACGTGTGGTGCGGTGGATGCCCGCGCCCCGTCCCACGGACCGGAAGTGACGTTTGCTCGGTCCACGGCCTGACAGCAACCGACTGGGAACCGTGACCGGAAGGTGTCCAGGTACGTGCTCCAATCGTGCCCCCCGGGAACAGGGCTCGGAGTCGATTGGGGGGGATTTGAGAGCAGCCTTCAACCTCCTGAAGGGAGGTTCCAAAGAGGCTGCAGAAAGGCTGTTCTCAGTGGTGACAGATGGCAGAACAAGGAGCAAAGGTCTCAAGTTGCGGTGGGAGAGGTCCAGGTTGGATATTAGGAAAAACTATTTCCCTAGGCGGGTGGGGAAACACTGGGATGGGTTCCCTAGGGAGGCAGTGGAGTCTCCATCCCTAGAGGTGTTTAAGTGTCGGCTTGACACAGCCCTGGCCGGGTTGATTTAGTTGGGATTTGTCCTGCCTAGCGCAGGGGGCTGGACTTGACCTTCTGAGGTCTCTTCCAGCTCTGTGGTTCTAGGATTCTGAGAGCGCGTCTGCACTGGCATGTGCTTTTACGCAAGAGCATCCGTGCCAGTGTGGACGCTCTCTTGCGCAATAAACTCCGATGGCCGTTTTAACCGTCGGCCTTTCTTGCGCAAGAAATTCCTGTTACCTGTCCGCACTGGCCTGTGCCGGAAGGGCTCTTGCGCAAGAGGCTTCTTCCTGAGCAGGAGCATCCTAGTTCTTGCGCCAGGAGCCCTGGTTGTACACAGGAGAAGGTCAGTTTCCTTGCGCAAGCACACACGGCCAGTGTAGACAGGCAGCAAATTTCCGCGCAAGAGCGGCCGCTTTGGCGCGAGATGGCGCCAGTGCAGACACAGCCTCAGTGTTTTCAAACCGGACACAGCCGAGGCAGCCCCCCCCCCCCAACCCGCCTCATGCTGCCCCGCTGCACTTTGTAAGGCAGCAGCAGCATCTGCCTGTCCCACACAAGCCCGCTGGGCAGTTGGGTGTGTGTGTGGGGGGGGGTATTTGGTGGGGGGAGCTGACTGCTGGGGGTAGGGAGGAGAAGAGTGGGGGGTTGGGGAGGAGCAGACTGAATGAAGAGTTTGGTGGGGGGAGCAGAGTGAGGGGGTTGGGGAGGAGCAGACTGAATGAAGAGTTTGGTGGGGGGAGCAGAGTGGGGGGGTTGGGGAGGAGCAGACTGAATGAAGAGTTTGGTGGGGGAGCAGAGGGGGGGTTTGGTGGTGCTGGAGTAGACTGCAGGGGGGGTTGGGGTGGAGTAGAGTGCAGGGGGGCAGAGTGGGGGAGTTTGGTGGGGGGGCAGAGTGGGGGGGTTGGGGTGGAGTAGAGTGCAGGGGGGCAGAGTGGTGGGGGGAGCTGACTGCTGGGGGTAGGGAGGAGAAGAGTGGGGGGTTGGGGAGGAGCAGACTGAATGAAGAGTTTGGTGGGGGGAGCAGAGTGGGGGGTTGGGGAGGAGCAGACTGAATGAAGAGTTTGGTGGGGGGAGCAGAGTGGGGGGGTTGGGGAGGAGCAGACTGAATGAAGAGTTTGGTGGGGGAGCAGAGTGGGGGGTTGGGGAGGAGCAGACTGAATGAAGAGTTTGGTGGGGGGAGCAGAATAGGGGGGTTGGGGAGGAGCAGACTGAATGAAGAGTTTGGTGGGGGAGCAGAGTGGGGGGGTTTGGTGGTGCTGGAGTAGACTGCGGGGGGTTGGGGTGGAGTAGAGTGCGGGGGAGCAGAGTGGGGGGTTGGGGGGCAGACTACAGGGGGGTTTGGTGGGGGGGCAGAGTGGGGGGTTGGGGGGCAGACTACAGGGAGGTTCGGTGGGGGGCAGAGTGGGGGGTTGGGGGGGCAGACTACAGGGAGGTTTGGTGGGGGGCAGAGTGGGGGGTTGGGGGGCAGACTACAGGGGGGTTTGGTGGGGGGGCACCCTGACCTGTGTCCTATTCCTGCCCATCCCCCGTACGTGGGACCTCTCACCTCCCTGTTGGCTTCCTTCCCAACCCGCACACCCCTATCTCGCCAGGTCTGCGACCTACCAGCCTCTGTGACTCAGAGACCAGGAACAGCTAAGAGGAGAGTTTGGAGAGGGAGTTCTCCAGGTAAAAGAGGAGTAACGACGGGACCCTTGTGGTAAGTGGCTGTCTGGAGTGTGTGTTTGTGTTTGTGTGTGTGGGGGGGGGAGTTATTTGCAGTGTGCTGAGCTTGTGTTTGTCTGTTTGGTTTGTTTGTTTGGTTGGTTTGTTTGTTTGAAGGTGCTTCTAAAAGGTTTGAAATCTAGAAGCCTCTGTTAATTGGCTGAGCCTCAGTCAGGGGGAGGGGCTACCAGAGCTATATAAGCCTGTGACTCAGCGACCAGGAACAGCTAACAGGAGAGTTTGGAGAGGGAGGTTAGAGGGCACTAGTGACTTCTGGCCTTCTTTAAAACATAACTCTTAGAATAATCTCTATTCCAGAGGTTTAAAAAGAATCCCAGTTTATACTTAAGCTTATTCATTAGAAAAATGGAGACAGAAGCCCAGCAGCAGAGTGGGGGCTATCCTGTTTATTGTGTCGAGTGTAACATGTATGATTACCTGCCCTGTGGGCGGGTGGTGTATGTGTGCACCCGTTGCAAGGAGCTCCTGCCCCTCAGAGACCGAGTTCGGGCTTTGAAGGCCAGAGTGGCTGAACTGGAGGAGCTCAGAGAGTCAGAGAGCTATGTTGATGAGACTTTCCGGGACACTGTAGTACTGTCCCACCTCCAGTCTGAGAGCCCCAGTGCTCTTAAGGAGGATGGAAGTCTCAAGGGAAAAGAGCATTCAATGGGAGCAGAGGGAAACCATCCCGTAGTTGGGACCCTCCTCCCAGAGGATGTTGCGGTATCCTCTCGCACTGAGGATACCTCTGATGGGGAGGGAATGCCAGTTAGGAAGAGGCAGGTGTTAGTAGTGGGTGATTTGATCATTAGAAACATAGATAGTTGGGTTTGTGATGACCTGGAGAACCGTAGGGTCACTTGCCTGCCTGGTGCGAAGGTTGCGGATCTCAAAGATTTTGAGGAACAGCTAGCCAAAAACTCAAAAAACATTTTGTTATTTCTTTTTAAGTACATTAGAAGCAGGAAGCCTGCTACAAAACCTGTGGGTCCCCTAGATGATCGAGCTATAAAAGGAGCAATCAAGGAAGATAAATTCATTGCGGAGAAACTAAATGATTTCTTTGCTTCAGTCTTCACGGCTGAGGACGTTGGGGAGATTCCTGAATCTGCACCGTCCTTTGTGGGGGATGAATCTGAGGAACTGTCCCGGATTGAAGTGTCATTAGAGGAGGTTTTGGAACAAATAGAAAAACTGAATGTTAACAGATCTCCAGGACCGGATGGCATTCATCCAAGAGTTCTAAAAGAACTCAAATGGGAAATTCCTGGGCTATCATCTGTGGTTTGTAACCTATCCTTTAAATCGGCTTCCGTACCTAACGACTGGAAGGTAGCCAACGTGACACCAATATTTTAAAAGGGCTCTCGAGGCGATCCTGGCAATTACAGAGCGGTAAGTCTAACTTCAGTACCAGGCAAATTAGTTGAAACAATAGTAAAGAATAAAATTGTGAGGCATGTAGAAGAACATAATTTGTTGGACAAAAGTCAACATGGTTTCTGTAAAGGGAAATCATGTCTGCATGTTTGTTAACCCCTTCAGAGAACTCTAATAGATAAGACAAGGGGGATCCAGTAGATATAGTATACTTAGATTTTCAGAAAGCCTTTGACAAGGTCCCTCACCAAAGGCTCTTGTGTAAATTCCTTAGCCACGGGATAAGAGGGAAGGTCCTTTCTTGGATTGAGAACTGGTTAAAAGGCAGGAAACAAAGGGTAGGAAGAAATGGTAAATTTTCAGAATGGAGACGGGTAACTAGTGATGTCCCCCAAGGGTCAGTCCTGGGACCAATCCTTTTCAACTTATTCATAAATGATCTGGAGAAAGGGGTAAGGAGTGAGGTGGTAAAGTTTGCGGATGATACCAAACTGTTTAGGATAGTCAAGACAGAAGCAGACTGTGAGGGACTCCAAAAAGATCTCACCAAACGGAGTGATTGGGCAACAAAATGGCAAATGAAATGTAATATGGATAAGTGTAAAGTAATGCACATCGGGAAAAATAACCCCAGCTATACCTACAGTATGATGGGGGCTAATTTGGCTATGACAAATCAGGAAAGAGATCTTGGAGTTATCGTGGACAGTTCTCTGAAAACTTCCACACAGTGTGCAGCGGCGGTTAAAAAGGCAAATAGGATGCTAGGAATTATTAGGAAAGGGATAGAAAATAAGACCCAGAATATCTTACTGCCCCTGTATAAAACTATGGTACGCCCACATCTTGAATACTGTTGAGAAAGTAGAAAGGATTATACTGTAAGAGAAAGATGAATTATGCTGTAATAATTGAATAAGTGAAAGGAATACTGTTGGTCTCTGAACAGGAAGGAGAAAAGTATGTTAATGTTGTTTGTAGGTATGCAGATCAGAGTGCTAGCCAGAGTTAATAGGAAAAGGAACATTAGGTGTTAGGGAGAAAGCAATTGAGATGGACAGGAGATATGGACTGTGTGATTGATGTGGAAATGAAGATACTTGACTAGCCTCACACTAATTATGTGACGTTTTGCCCCTCTTTTAATCCTGTTAATTTTGGCTTTCTTTTGACTGTATAAATCAAGGGGTTTGAACCTTGAATGGCACTCACATTTTCTGAGTGCATTTAGCAGAGCAGCTTTGCTAATAAAGAGAGCGGTCTGACAAATCTGAGTCCTTTCTGACTTTGACAATTTGGAGGTCCCACCGAGATGGCAACCGTCTTCGCTGGAACTGTGTGATCCCTGACTGTCTTGCAGGATGACCGTGGTAGCCGGCACCTGGGCATTTGGCCGGAGCGGTTCTCTGCCAGAATGGAAAGGTGCACAACCACAGCGAAGTCTACGCCATCGAACCTGTTGGTTCCCGCTCTGTTCTGGTAGGGATCCCGGGATCTAACATCAGGACTCTGATCAGGTAATTATTTCTATGTTTTGTCCGGACTGAGGACTGTCTTGTCTCTGTGTCTATCCGTCTTCCCTGTGGTGTGAGTGAGTCTGGGAGCCATCCCTGTCCGGGGACTGGCTGACCAAGGGGCTCCTGTCCCCGCGGTCTGTGTGACTGGAATCTGCACAATCGCAGCCGCACCGCACCTTGGATAAAATCCTTGGAGTGAACGCAAGGGCGATTGAGGCAGTAGCCTGTGGGCTTCTTTTGTGTGTTGCACTGGGCACCGCTCTGACGAACCCGAATTTCCTCCTTGTGTGATTGGTGTATGAAGTCCTCCTGTATGGGTAAGCAGACGTCTAAGCGGGGATAGTTCCCTAAAACGACCCCGGCTCAGTTTATATATTTTAGAAAGGGTCCAGACCCCTGTCCATTTCTAGAAAAATGATCTAGATTGACTCTGGGGGATCCCAAAACTCAGTGGCCACTGTTAGGATCTTGGAACAAAGACCAAGTGGACGTCTTAAAAGACAAACTTGGCCTTCCCAAAACTGAATTGGCTAGAGGAGAGGTAGATTGCTTCATGCAGTGGTGGAATGAGGCAAATCTTAGATGGACTGAATCGAAGCTCGCCTCCCTTAAAAATTCTAATTATAAGTAAAAAGCTTTATTGGAAACCTCCTCTCCCACCACCAGACCGAGCGCTTCCCTTTACCCCGTCCTCCGAGAAGACTCAGACTGGTCCCACTTGGAGCTATAAACCCTGGACCCACACGGCGCTCCACTCAATTGTAAAAGGTTTTCCAAAGCCCCAGGAAAACCCTACCAAATTTGCAGAGGAATTTTTGCTAGTGTGCAATGCCTATGAATCCTCTGAAGCAGACCTCCTGCAACTGTGTAAGCTACTTATAACCCCTAGCGAGCAAGAAAAAAAAAATGGCTCCTGATAGCAAATTGGCCCACCACTGAGCAGCCTTCTAATTGACCAGACACTGGTCCTGACGCTGCCTACTGGAACAAATGTAAGAATCAAGCTAAGTGCCTGCATGAGGCCATTCCCCAAGTATGGACTCCAAAAACCAACTGGACGGCCATACATTGCTGTAAACAGCAACAGAGAGAGAACCCAGGGAACTATCACACCCAACTGACTGATGGGTTTTTTTTTTTTCTGCAACATTCTGGTATACAGCGACCGGGTGGACAGGGCGCCCTGGCGCATGCGTTTGTTAATGGCCTCCTACCTGCTATTAGCAGTATGTTAAAGCAAATAAGTGTTGGATGGGAGGCCAAGACCATGGACAAATTGCAAGCAGTGGCAGAGCATTGCCACAGCACTCTAAAAGGGAAAGAGGAGCAGTCCTCACAAAAGCTAATGGCTCTGCAAATACAGCATTATTCAGGGCAGGGCAGACAGTACCGGGAACGGGGAGGGTACCAAGAACGGGGATGAGGTCGGAGAAGGGGTCATGGGACTGGGTTTTTGGGATTTAGAGGTTTCAGCTCCGGTCATATTCACCCTGCGGGAACGAGACATTATTGTCCCGTGTTCCAGTGCCGTAACACCCCTATCCTCCCAGTTCGAAAGGCTGATGGGAAATCATGGCTGTTTGTTCAGGATCTTCAAGCCATTAACTGCATTGTTGTACCCACCTTTCCTGTAGTCCCTAACCCAGCAACTATTCTGGCTTCTATCCCGCCAGATGCAACTCCTTTTACTGTTGTTGATCTGTGTTCTGCTTTCTTTTCTGTCCCGGTTCACCCTAAGTCCCAGTATCTTTTTGCCTTTTCTTACAAGGGGCAGCAGTACACATGGACCATGCTTCCCTAGGGGTACACAGAAAGCCCGTCTTACTTTTCCCAAGCATTAGCCAGAGACCTCGTTGACCTGGTCTTCCCCTCTGGGTCCACATTGGTCCAATATGTAAATGATCTACTCCTCTGTTCCCCTTCATTATCGGCCTCAGAAACCGGCTCTCTAGTGCTTCTCACTGCCCCCACCTTAGGGTTACCTAACTACTCATGGCCTTTTACTCTTTTCTGCCACGAGCAATCTGGTTGTGCACTTGGGGCTCTTACTCAGGAGCATGGTGACAAAAATCATCCAGTGGCCTATTTCTCTACCACCTTGGACCCTGTTGCCCAGGGTTTACCCCCCTGCCTGCGTGCTGTGGCTGCCGCGGCACGCCTAGTCGAAATGGCTGAGTCCCTTGTCCTCTGCTCTCCTCTTTCTCTCATGGTCCCCCGCTCTATAGAAACTCTCCTGCTACAACGTAATACAGCTCACCTTTCCTCCGCCCGCCTCACTAGGTACGAACTTTTCCTGCTTTCGGCTTCGCATATCACCATAAAGCGCTGTTCTCAGTTGAACCCTGCCACTCTCCTTCCTCTGTCTGATGACGGTGAACCCCACGACTGCCTTGCAGCTGTCTCTGCTGTCACCGTGCCGCGCCCCGACCTTTCTGATGTCCCTCTCTCTAACTCCGACCTTGTGTTAGTCACTGACGGTTCCTGCTTTCGAGATAGACAAGGTCGTCTCCTTGCAGGATATGCTGCGGTATCGCTCTCTGAAACCCTAGAAGCTGCGCCGTTACCTTCTGTGACAGCGCAAGTCGCTGAACTAGTTGCCCTAACCCGCGCTTGCTTTCTGGCTGACGGGCACTCCGCCACCATTTATACTGATTCTCGTTACGCTTTTGGGGTTGTACATGACTTTGGCACCCTCTGGCAAGCTCGGGGTTTCCTTACCTCTGCTGGTGCCCCTATCAAGAATGGTCCCTACATTGCTGCTCTCCTGTATGCAGTTTTACTCCCATCTGCATTAGCTATTGTTAAGTGCCCTGGCCACTCCACAGCAGATACTGATGTTGCTAAGGGTAATGCTGCCATAGAACCTTCCCCCGGTGCGTTTCTCGGTTCCCTTTCTGTTTCTGTACCACCGCCGTCCCTTTCTGACCTCACCCTGCTCCAAGACTCTGCCCCAGAAGCAGAAAAAGACTCCTGGGTCGCCCCGGGTTGCTCTCTATACCCCGATTCCCGTCGGTGCTCGCCTACTGGTACCTTTGTGGCCCCCTTTTCACTCTACCCCTCTCTGGCCGCCCTGCTTCACGATGTTTCGCATGTCGGGAAGGAGGGGATGGTCTCTGCTGTAACTAAGGCAGGATGGTGAGCCCCACATTTCAGCTGTTTTGCAGCCCGCCACTCTACCGCCTGTACCACTTGCCAAAGCTACAATGTTGGCAAACCTGTAAAGGTAGCTCACGGGTTCTGGGGCCTGCCCCAAGCACCGTTCTTGCATTGGCAGCTTGATTTTGTACAAATGCCTAAGTGTCAACGATATGAATTTATTTTGGTTATGGTATGCTTATTTTCGGGTTGGATTGAAGCCTTTCCTTGTCGCAAAGCTGATTAACTGTCTGTTGCCAAATGTTTGTTAAATCATATTATGCCTGCAAAAGGAATTCCTGCCACTCTGTCCAGTGACCGGGGTACACATTTTACTGGACAACTTGTTCAGCACCTGGATCGTGTGTTACATGTCACACACCTGCTGCACTGTCCCTACCACCCACGGAGCGCAGGTGCAGTTGAAAAATGAAATGGTGTGATTAAAAAAATAAGCTTGCAAAAAATTTTGTGACTCTACAGGGTTAAGCTGGCCAGCAGCCTTACCGTTGGCTCTTATGGAAATTCAATCCACCCCATCCCAAAGACATAAATTAAGTCCTTTTGAAATTGAGAACAATGGCTACCATTACTCCAGTCTCAGACGTGAACTTGACTCGCAGTATACTCCTTCAGTACTGCAAGGGACTAATGCAAGCTGTAAGTCACTTCCATTCACAGGTTCGAGCTGCCTGGCCGACGGAACCCACCTCTGATGCCTGTCACGCTCTCGAGACAGGTGATTGGGCCTACGTACGACACCACCATCAAACACGCCTTGGAACCCCGGTGGAAGGGCCCGCATCAGGTGCTGCTCAGTACCCAGACGGCTGTTAAGCTATCCGGCATCGCAGCATGGATACAGGCTTGGCAGTGTAAGAAGGCTCCACCCCCTGTGGACCAATCATCGCCTCAGGACCACGCAGAGTCAATTTTGACTCCAGAGGAAGACGTAGAGGAATAGCCTGCAATACCTTACAACCTACGTTCGCGTAAGGGTTGCCGGAAGCAGATGAGGACCAAAAGGAAGGCCCAGGAAGAAGCAGTAGTGAGCCTAGCGCCTGCTGCCTGGTGGACATAAAACCGTGACTGCGGTTCCCTCAGCTGAGGTTGCCAGAACCAAAAGGGTCTTGCCTCCAACATGTGCCTCTGGTGGGGCCTGTTCCTCCGCCACTGGTGTCTTAAGGTCTGGGGAATCCACAATGACAATTCTTTTATCCACCAGCAAGTATGGATCGCTCAGACCCTTAATATCTCTAATTGCTGGGTCTGCAGCCACATCCCAGCCCACTCGCAAGCTGGTTCCTGTCTTGGCAATCCCACTTAATTCCCCAGGCCTCACCGGAGGACCTCATCCGTTTAACAAGACATGGAACAGTAATGACACTTGGGAAGTAGTGGGAATCAATGTATCTAAATGGATAAGTGTGGAGGAGGGAAAAGGTCACTGGTGTTGGGTGTGGAATGGGACGGGGCTGAATCTGGGGAGGAGCAGTTGTCTAAGATCGGAGAATGAAATCACTCTCATGCTCCCCCTACAGCCACCCTAGTGAGAACAGTACAATCTTTCAATGCCATGCAAATAACACCACTCCCCGTAAGGAGAATCACCGTGTGAGAATCACTGCGGGACAAAAGCCAGTTAACTGGTCGGGTATCTGTTATCCGGCCCTACTCTTCCCACAATTCTGAGCGTTAGAGTCCTTCCCACGAGAACGCCTCCGTCATTTTAGGTGAAAAAGAAGGGACTTGTAAGATGCCCAACGGTATGTGAATCACATAAGCCCCTTAGCTTGGGAAGAGACTATTGGTGGTTCCTTTATCCCATTTGGGGGAGTAATACATCATGCAAAAAGACTTCTGAGGTTACAAGCAGTAGTTGAAATCATGGCAAATGAAACTGGAGACAGTTTAAGGGCCCTGGCCAAAGAAACAGGAGCGATCCGACAGGTGGCCCCTGTGGGGAAAATCCAATAACTCCAATTGTGTCTAAGGGGGGACTGTGCAGAAATCATAACTTTCTAAAAGAAAACTGCTGGAAGGGTTAAAAAGTTTTCCAGGCCTCTCTCCCTGTAACAGAGAGAAATCAAATTAGCTCTAATCAAAGACCCTTACAAATGACTCTCTCAAATTCATGGAGACTCCTAGTCTGTCACAATTTGTCATGTAAACCCTTATCTTTGTCACGGTTTGCCTTGTAGACTCCTCCACTCAAGTTCTCATGTGGCTTTGTGTACTGTAAAACTTACTTCTAGCACTCCTGGGGGGAACAGAAGTCTCAGAGTGCTTCTGCTGAGACTTTGAGATGTTAAAGAAGAACAATCCACAACTGAACTGTCTAAGCATCCTGTATATAGGATCCCTGAATCTGTCTGTCAGGGCTGCTGCTTCACTCTTGGAAGTGACAGCCTGCATGCATGCATCATAAAGTTTTCCCTTCTAGGTTTCTCTCCTGCCTCACTGATTTGACCTCCGGCCTCGGACCCTTCTGGGGGCTCTGTACCCCAGGGGAGCGAGATTTCCCCCTTCACCCCCCAAAACCGTCAGGCATTGGCTATAGTTCTGGCAGCAAAAGGAGGGACCTGAGCTCTCATTGGCAAAGAATGTTGTGTGTGTATATACCTGACAACACCAATGATGTAGTAGATCGCGCTAGCCACTTGGAACAGATTGCGTACCTTCCCCACAAAGACCCAAGTTCCCTGTGGAAATGGCTAAGTAACTTGTCCAATTTCTCTGGGGTAGGAAACTGGTTGTTTCAGGGAGCCCTGACTATCCTATTTGGGATCTTAATGATTTTTGTATGTTTTCAGTTAATCTCCTGTTGTATCCAAAACTGTGCAAGACCTGTCACACAGCTAGCCACCCCTCACCAGAGTGCTAATCTGATGATTTTAAATATCACTGATGAACAGGGAGACAAAGAACGGTTAATGTACGGAACCCAGTAATTGTTGGTCATAGGCGTGGCTTGACCAAAAGGAGGGATTGTGAAGGTAGAAAGAATTATACTGTAAGAGAGAGATGAATTATGCTGTAATAATTGAATAAGTGAAAGCAATACTGTTGCTCTCTGAACAGGAAGAAGAAAAGTATGTTAATGTTGTTTGTAGGTATGCAGATCAGAGTGCTAGCCAGAGTTAATAGGAAAAAGAACATTAGGTGTTAGGGAGAAAGCAATTGAGATAACCAAGGAGACATGGACAGGGGATTGCTGTGTGCTTGATGTGGAAATGAAGATACTTGACTAGCCTCACACTAATTATGTGAAGTTTTGCCCCTCTTTTAATCCTGTTAATTTTGACTGTATAAATCAAGGGGTTTGAACCTTGTATGGCACTCACATTTTCTGAGTGCATTTAGCAGAGCAGCTTTGCTAATAAACAGAGCGGTCTGGCAAATCTGAGAGTCCTGTCTGACTTTGACACTGCGTACAGATGTGGTCTCCTCACCACAAAAAAGATATTTTGGCCTTGGAAAGGGTTCAGAAAAGGGCAACTAAAATGATTAGGGGTTTGGAACGGGTCCCATATGAGGAGAGGTTAAAGCGACTGGGACTTTTCAGTTTAGAAAAGAGGAGACCGAGGGGGGATATGATAGAGGTCTATAAAATCATGAGTGGTGTGGAGAGGGCAGATAAAGAAAAGTTATTTATTAGTTCCCATAACAGAAGAACTAGAGGACACCAAATGAAATTAACGGGTAGCAGGTTTAAAACTAATAAAGTGTTTCACGCAGCGCGTAGTCAACCTGTGGAACTCCTTGCCAGAGGAGGCTGTGAAGGCTGGGACTATAACAGAGTTTAAAGAGAAGCTAGATAATTTCATGGAGGTCAGGTCCATAAAAGGCTATTAGCCACAGGATAGAAATGGTGTCCCTGGCCTCTGTTCATCAGAGGCTGGAGAAGGATGGCAGGAGACAAATCGCTTGATCATTGTCTTCGGTCCACCCTCTCCAGGGCACCTGGTGCTATGTTCTTATGTAGATGGTATCATGAGTCCACGAAAGCTCATGATCCTAGCTACATTGTTTGTTAGTCTATAAAGTGCTACCAGACCATTTGCTGTTGTTGTTTTTCTTTTATTTCCAGCTGCTATGAACTAGCATCCCGTGGCTACCTGTCACCCCTTCAGTCATGACAGCATTTTAGTGTTTAAGACGGTATTATCTAGGGTTATTTTTAGTTACTACTTATGCTTAAGGCTTTTTCCGCCTTGTGTCTTTATTTGGCTCGAGTACTGTCTTACAGGCTCATTGCATTATTGCCTTCGATATAAATTAAGCATCACCTAGCAAATAGTTAGTCCTGCAGGCACCAGTGTTAAGGGGGACTGGAAGTTCTTACTGTAGTCTCTAATCCAGCGTTTCTCAAACTTGGTCGCAAGTTCCAGGGGGGTCGTGAGCAACTTGGGGGGGGGGTTGCAGCTGGATTGGGTTTTTCACTTGTGACCCCTCTCCCCTGGGCTGTGAAGAGCGGCAGGGCGGCGGAAGGCAGCTGCCAGCAAGCCGCACAGCGTGGCCGGGGCCATGGGACTTCAGGAGTGTGGCTCAGCTGCAGGAGGCAGCAAGGCAGCGGGACAGTGGATGCGGAGCAGAAAAGAGGCACAGAGGAGAAAGAGATGAGGGAAAGGAGCCTGCAGGGGGGAGGGCGTTAAGGACTGCACGTGCCATGAAGGAACCCCAGGAGGGCAAGGAGTCTGGTGAGAAGGGGGGGAGGAAGCGACCCAGGGCAGTGAGGGTGGGTGGCCACACAAATTCGTTTAGCATTTTAGGGGGTGGTGGTATCACCAATGTTGAGAACCCCTGCTGTAATCCGTGTTCCAGCAATCACTTAATGAGTTGAACATCACGTTTTTATGTATGTTTTACCCTAGAAATACTCAAACCTTTTACTTTGGAAATAAATCTAAATGCCTAGTGTTCTGTTCATATTCTTTTGCACGGGTGTTGCAGTTTATTCATATTTAAGAGCTTCTGTTTTAATTTATTGCTCACCATTTTAGAGTTAGATGTTATCACTGACTTTTTAGCTAGTCTGTTCCCAGCACTTATCAGCTCAGCGGTATTGCTCGCTGCTGGCGGGTTAGGGGCTAAGCTCACCACACCAGATTTAGTGGTTTTCTCTAGGACTGTCAATGTACAGACGACTACACGATTAACCAATAAGCCTCAAGTTATTGGTCAATCCTGTCGATTACACGCATTCTCCCATCTCACCCGCTGTCTGAGGCAGCAAGGAGGGAGGAGGCGTTAGCTGATAAAAGCTGTCTTCCCACAGGTAAGTCAGCTTGTCACAAGAAGGGAGGTTCCAAAGAGGCTGCAGAAAGGCTGTTCTCAGTGGTGACAGATGGCAGAACAAGGAGCAAAGGTCTCAAGTTGCGGTGGGAGAGGTCCAGGTTGGATATTAGGAAAAGCTATTTCCCTAGGCGGGTGGGGAAACACTGGGATGGGTTCCCTAGGGAGGCAGTGGAGTCTCCATCCCTAGAGGTGTTTAAGTGTCGGCTTGACACAGCCCTGGCCGGGTTGATTTAGTTGGGATTTGTCCTGCCTAGCGCAGCGGGCTGGACTTGACCTTCTGAGGTCTCTTCCAGCTCTGTGGTTCTAGGATTCTGAGAGAGCGTCTGCACTGGCATGTGCTTTTACGCAAGAGCATCCGTGCCAGTGTGGACGCTCTCTTGCGCAATAAACTCCGATGGCCGTTTTAACCGTCGGCCTTTCTTGCGCAAGAAATTCCTGTTACCTGTCCGCACTGGCCTGTGCCGGAAGGGCTCTTGCGCAAGAGGCTTCTTCCTGAGCAGGAGCATCCTAGTTCTTGCGCCAGGAGCCCTGGTTGTACACAGGAGAAGGTCAGTTTCCTTGCGCAAGCACACACGGCCAGTGTAGACAGGCAGCAAGTTTCCGCGCAAGAGCGGCCGCTTTGGCGCGAGATGGCGCCAGTGCAGGACACAGCCTCAGTGTTTTCAAACCGGACGCAGCCGAGGCAGCCCCCCCCCAACCCGCCTCACGCTGCCCCGCTGCACTTTGTAAGGCAGCAGCAGCATCTGCTGTCCCACACAAGCCCGCTGGGCAGTTGGGTGTGTGTGGGGGGGGGGGGTATTTGGTGGGGGGAGCTGACTGCTGGGGGTAGGGAGTAGCAGAGTGGGGGGTTGGGGAGGAGCATACTGAATGAAGAGTTTGGTGGGGGAGCAGAGTGGGGGGTTTGGTGGTTGTGGAGTAGAGTGCAGGGGGGGCAGAGTGGGGGAGTTTGGTGGGGGGGCAGAGTGGGGGGGTTGGGGTGGAGTAGAGTGCAGGGGGGCAGAGTGGTGGGGGGAGCTGACTGCTGGGGGTAGGGAGGAGCAGAGTGGGGGGTTGGGGAGGAGCAGACTGAATGAAGAGTTTGGTGGGGGGAGCAGAGTGGGGGGGTTGGGAGGAGCAGACTGAATGAAGAGTTTGGTGGGGGGCAGAGTGGGGGGGTTTGGTGGTGCTGGAGTAGACTGCGGGGGGTTGGGGTGGAGTAGAGTGCGGGAGGGCAGAGTGGGGGGTTGGGGGGCAGACTACAGGGGGGTTTGGTGGGGGGCAGAGTGGGGGGTTGGGGGGCAGACTACAGGGAGGTTTGGTGGGCGGGAAGAGTGGGGGGTTGGGGGGCAGAGTGGGGGGTTGGGGGGCAGACTACAGGGAGGTTTGGTGGGCGGGAAGAGTGGGGGTTGGGGGGCAGAGTGGGGGGTTGGGGGGCAGACTACAGGGAAGTTGGTGGGGGGCAGAGTGGGGGGGTTGGGGGGGCAGACTACAGGGGGGTTTGGTGGGGGGGCAGAGTGGGGGGCTGGGGGGCAGACTACAGGGGGTTTGGTGGGGGGTCAGAGTGGGGGGTTGGGGGTCAGAGTGGGGGGTTGGGGGGCAGAGTGGGGGGTTGGGGGCAGACTACAGGGGGTTTGGTGGGGGGGCAGAGTGGGGGTTGGGGGCAGAGTGGGGGGCTGGGGGGCAGACTACAGGGGGTTGGTGGGGGGCAGAGTGGGGGGTTGGGGGCAGACTACAGGGGTTTGTGGGGGGGCAGAGTGGGGAGTTGGGGGGGCAGAGTGGGGGGCTGGGGGCAGACTACAGGGGGTTTGGTGGGGGGCAGAGTGGGGGGCTGAGGGGCAGACTACAGGGGGTTGGTGGGGGCAGAGTGGGGGGTTGGGGGCAGACTACAGGGGGTTTGGTGGGGGGCAGAGTGGGGGGCTGGGGGGGCAGACTACAGGGGGTTTGGTGGGGGGGGCAGAGTGGGGGGCTGGGGGGCAGACTACAAGGGGGTTTGGTGGGGGGGCAGAGTGGGGGATTGGGGGGGCAGAGTGGGGAGTTGGGGGGCAGAGTGGGGGGCAGACTACAGGGGGTTTGGTGGGGGGCAGAGTGGGGGGTTGGGGGGGCAGAGTGGGGGGTTGGGGGGCAGACTACAGGGGGTTTGGTGGGGGGGCAGAGTGGGGGCGGGGGGCAGACTACAGGAGGTTTGGTGGGGGCAGAGTGGGGGGCAGAGTGGGGGGTTGGGGGGCAGACTACAGGGGGTTTGGTGGGGGGGCAGAGTGGGGGGCTGGGGGGCACTACAGGGGGTTTGGTGGGGGGCAGAGTGGGGGGCTGGGGGGCACTACAGGGGGTTTGGTGGGGGCAGAGTGGGGGGGTGGGAGGGCAGAGTGGGGGGTTGGGGGGCAGACTACAGGGGGGTTTGGTGGGGGGCAGAGTGGGGGGTTGGGGGCAGAGTGGGGGGGGTTGGTGGGGGGGGCAGAGTGGGGGGTTGGCGGGTCCTG